>NW_019942845.1:346663-348424 GCF_002910315.2 Salvelinus sp. IW2-2015
TACTGTTAATATCTACCTTCCGTGACGGTAATAGTTCTGTAATGCTACGATGCGGACGTTGACAAGCGTTACCTAAGGCTGTTTGCCTACTGATGACGTTACATAGGTTACTGTAATCTACTGATGACGTTACATAGGTTACTGTATCTATGATGACGTTACATAGGTTACTGTAGCTACTGATGACGTTACATTATGTTACTGATATGGGCCTACTGATGACGTTACATAGGATTACTGTAGCTACTAGATGAACAGCTGTTACATGAGGTTACATGTATTTCTACTGATGACGTTACATAGGTTTACTGTAATCTACGATGACGTTACATAGTATAGCTGTAACTACACTAGCGATGACCTGTACATAGAGATTATCTGAGTATTCTTACGATGACTGTACATAGGACAATGTATTCTACTTGATGACGTTACAGTAGGTTACTGTTTTCCTACTAGACTGACGTTCATAGGTTACATGTATCTTACTGATGACGTCACTGGTTACTGTATTCTACTGACTTGCGTTACACTGTGATTTACTGATAATCTACGGATGACCGTTAACAATAGGTTACTGTAATCTACTGATGACTTTACATAGGTTACTGTATTCTACTGATGACGTTACATGAGGTTACTGTAATCTTACTGAGTGACTCGTACATAGGTTACTGTATTCTACTGATGACGTTACATAGTTACTGTAGCCTACTGATGACAGTTACATAGCCGTTACGTGTACTCGGTCTACTGATGACGTTACATAGGTTACTGTATTCTACTGATGACGTTACATAGGTTACTGTATTCTACTGATGACGTTACATAGGTTACTGTAATCTATTGATGACGTTACATAGGTTACTGTAATCTACTGATGACGTTACAAGTGTAATTCAGAAATTAGGGAGCGATGTTTAATTAGAGAAGAATGGATTTACTTTTTCAATGCTAGTTAAGGACACTATAATTATTACATTTTATTAACTGCAAAAAGGGAAGACGTTTTTTTTTATTCTCTTGCTGCTCTGCACACACAAGCTTGTTGGCTCTGGTCCAACGTTAAACCAACTCAGAAGTTCAAAGACATTTAAAGTTCCTCCATAGAAGCCGGTACTCTGTGGGTATAATTCAGTGGGCCCAATTCAGATGACGCATGTCACAACAAGACGTTGAGAGCTTCAAGGCAAGCTTCCTCCGTCCTCTCCCACTCTCTCCATCAACATTTCAGTTGCATCTCACAGCCTGTGACTGGCAGCACAGTGTGTTTTTGTCTTTCATTATGATTAAACCATGCTGTTATGACAAAATGCAATTTGCTTTAAACGACTTTCCTATACAGATTAAAATCGCTTCCCCGCTCCACAGCAAGCTGCTCTATCCACACTGATTGGTGAAGTGATTTAATGTTATATTTCAGAGGTTTAAAAAAGAACAGAAAGGAACGATAGAAACCCTTACGATTAGTTGTTGTTTGAACAGGTTCAGAACTTTATTTTGCTGGTCGTAACAGCGGAACAGAAGCAAAACAATAATGGATCTGTTCAATAGGACTGGAATATCATTTCGGTTCCAACCCCTTGTTGAGATGTTGGCTTTTTAGTAGCACCTTGTACATGAAGGGAAACTGTTTAGAAAAAACACCAATGGAAGTTTAAGTACTTCAGAAGATGACTGATCAAACTATTGTGGAAAATTGGTTGGCGGTGTTACTATATTACTAACTACTGTTGTTGTGTTACTATATTACTAACTACT
>NW_019942846.1:0-4882 GCF_002910315.2 Salvelinus sp. IW2-2015
CACCCAAATTCCTGTATTTATCATTAATTCCTGCTACTTCCTTCTTAAATACTTAATCTCTAGTAAAGTCTTGTTCATTTTCCAGTAACCTTTAACTTTTTTGGTTGACAAACCATGCATATTTACTTTATTTGAGATCCCGTTTGGTGGTCTGTTAAAATCAATGGTTTCAATCGAGACTGTATTCAACCTTGTCAGCAATATCTTCAGATATCAGCCAGAAATCAATACGGGATTGTATAGATAATCTTTGGTACTCCATGTAAACATAATCTTATCTGGGTTCTTATGTCTCCAAATTCTAGAACCCCTAACCTTAGACATATATTCCTATATCTCACAAACAGAATTGCTATCCATGAGGAGGCCATCTATCTAGATTATCATGTAATACTGTATTAAAATCTCCACCCCATATTACTTGCAATGGAATTTAGACATAATTTTTACTATTTTCCTCTCAATGTCTCTAAATAAAATACCAGTTACTTGAGCTTGTTATTGGAAGCTTAAGTATTACAACAATGAATTGAACTGGTTGACATCTACCAATAGTTTAATCAACATCTCCTGTATTATCTGCTTCATGGCTCAATATATGAGCCTTAAAGTTGCCTTTTAAAATAGGAATACCTGCTGACCGATTAGTACCAAATGAAAACCAAATATCATTCATATCATCACCATTGGCACTTCCAAACGCAGTATCTGTGGAACAGGCATGAGTTTCTTGAATGAAATAAGTCGGACTCTTACCCTTACAATACAAATAAAGATGTCCTTTTCAAAAAATTACAGATTCCCTGGCATTAATAGAAAAAACAGAAATGGACATTTACTATCACAGTGACTATATATAAATATTAAACTTATACGTTCACATGAATCTTTGTATTACAACACTACGAACCTGCATTGGCAAGAATGATGGAGCATTTTAATTTACACACAATTGTGCAATGGAAAAAAATGTTTTTGCATTTCCCAACTCCCCCTGAGAACCCACAAGTGCCTTGCTCAAGGGCACAGCGACATCATTATTTATTTTCCCACTTTGTCGGCTACGGAATTTGAGCCAGCAACCTTTCGGTAACTGGCATAACAGTTTGTAAAAGTAAATTTCAGGTATCCCACCCCCCTAACCTTTGAACCCCTAACAGCTAATCCATGGTGAGAAGCGCATGATACTTTTTTTTTACAGACAACATAACCTTGAGGCTACGTGCGCCCCTTAGAATGTAGGGTGACTCCCTAGTGGGTCCTGAACCCAGGTCAGCAGCACTACATTGCTGTGTGTCTGTATAGTTGAGGGTATATTATTTAGTAATACTCATTCCAGTTCTGGTCCCAGAGGGGATCTCAATACTGTTACACGTAGCCATGATCACCAAGCTACCCTTACTTAATAAAACCTGAATTCAAAAAGAACAAGATGTGCTTGTCATTATTTTATTTTTAACTTGTATATAGTATACCCACATTTCTGTCCACAACTTTTGAATCAGGTACCATTAAATGTAAGGTGCTTAATTCAGTTCCAGCCACTAGGGGGTACTCTGGGTGAGCCCATGGGAAATAAAAGAAATATAGTTTTAGTGTATTGGGAAAGTAAAGATGAAAACTAAAGAAAGACTGTAAACGGTTGTTACCTGTGCTGACATGATAAAAAGTGGAGAGTAAACCGTACTTTTCGCGTTTGTTTTGTAGTTTATATGATAAGCTCATTGGAAGGGTAACAAATTTGGAAGCGAAGCACCGCTGAGATGTATTTTCATGTGAGCACCGGCCCATATTCCTGGAACGGACAACGAGTGAGAGACATTGGGAGAGTAGCTAGCTAGCTAACGTTAGCAGGCTAACCACCTAACGGATTGTAGCTATCTTGCCATTGCRTGCATTGTCGTTGTTGCCACGTGAGTAGGACAATATGAGTCAAGAGGGAAACGTTGTTGGATGAAATCGAACAGAGTTTATGGACTTTAACTGAGGACAATTTACGGCACCTGTGTGTAGTTGTGGAATAGGAGGTGTAGATGACTGAAGTAAAAGGAAAGAACCATCGCGCTTTGCGGCGCAAATTGATGGAAGATTACTGTGAGAAGGAAGATTTAATGGAATCAGAGGATGAGGGCATGTCTTGCCTGCTTCAACTGAAAGGCGAAATCAAAGGACTATCGGACTCTGAGGATACTGTGAAAGTCTGCCTTACAAATCCCAGCCAGTCGGCGCCAACGAGGCAAGTGGACAGCAATATGGAACGCCGTTTGGGTCTTTGCGTGTCAAAAAGATACACGTCAAATAACACTATTTGACACGCCAAATAAGCTTCTTTAGCAATCAGGACCTGAATATGACTCCAGGTCACACAATAATTTAACACGTTCATTAATTTTGTACGTAGTTATTGCACATTGATTACACTCTCACTCGTATTTCATATSCCACAAAGATTCACCGATACAAATGCTATGAGTCAAAGATTTTGTCACTGATGATCACATTTGCTTAAAGGTCGTTTGGACTCTGCCCAAGTCTCAGGTACTGATGATAGACGTTCACTCAACTTCTGTTCTTCCGAGGTAAAATTAGCTAGCTAGTTAACAATAGCAGCCCAATTTCTCGAAAATTGTAAATCTACCATCTCTGATTGCACACCAGACTGCTGCTCACGGACAGAAGAGATGGACTTCAACCATCAATAGCCAGGTAACGGTAACTTAATGTTAGCTAACGTTAGCTATCTAACGTAGGTGTTGAGAGTGAGTGCTGTAACGGCTGCAAAAAAAGTAACTACATAATATAACACTAACGTTACCTAACTACCAACGGCGTTAGCTAGCTAACGTTAAATACGTTAAATCTGCCTGCCATTGATATTTAACTGTACTCAAGATAGCTAGCTAAAGTTAATTGTTCATAATCTAACGTTAATTATGGAATCTATAAAACGTTAACTAGTTACTGCTGTACAGTAACGTTAGCTAGCTAGCGATGTTGAATGAAGATACTTTTTTTGAACTAGTTTGTAACTAAAGTACGTTAGTTAAAACTGCATCGCCTGTCAATGCACGGTTGTCTTCATAGGTCGGAGGCTCAGAGTTGGCACAGTTTAGACAAGAGAACACTTTAGGGGAAGTACATACAGATAAAATGTCACTGGACCCGTCGGGTCTGCGGTCTATTTTTCAGGCTAGAGACCATGTTGCGGAGCCTTCGGTGGGCAAGTGGTCATTTGATTGATGAAGAGATGGCCAGCAATCTAATTGCTGTTGCKGAGGAGTTCCTACAAGAGGCAAATGACATCCAACAACGGGAACCTTACGAAAATGCCAAGTTGTTATATTTATATCATGTTTTTTGTACGGCATGTGTGGCAAAGGCTGAGATTGTATCATTTTACTTGTCCTGTGTTAAGTCAATCAATGAAAAAACATTTGGTTGGCCTATAATGTTGTTCCTATATTCTATTTGGTGATCTCATAGTCTATTAACCTACAGTTTTTAGGAGTGTATTTTGTAATTATCTATTGTATTTTTTATTTCAGTGTCCTGTCAAGCGCCTTTGGAGGGGAGGCGGTATCACATCACCAAGGAGCAGCTTGAGTTCCTCATAGATTGTCATATGACCATCAGACAAATGGCAGATGTTCTCAATGAGTCGCACTCTGTGGTCAAGTTGCGCATGAGGTAAGTAGTTACTGTAATCTAATAAAGCAAATGTAACACAAGAGGGAGATCTCTACATCCCCTCTAGATTTGAGAATTTTGATCACATTCCTGATTGATGTATCTTTTTGTGTTATTTTTGATTTAGTCATTTTCAGCTTTTCAGGTCCTACTCACTGTTGTCAGATGCTCGCTGGATTAGAGGATCAAAGAGCTGATATCAATAAAAACAGAATGGCTCACTATAAAAGAAAAAATGGTTTTGTAAAACAAATGCATCTTGTTTTTAGGTGTAGGATTGTTATCCATGGTGCTGTGGATGGTTACAGCAGACTTGTTGTGTTTCTGAAGGCCTCTGACAACAACAGGACCGCCACAGTCATGAGTCATTCGAAGCAGCCATCACCAGCTACGGAACCATCCCGGTGAGATGTGACCGGGTGGTGAAAACAACCGCATCTGTGCCTTCATGGAGCAGGTCAGGGTGTAGAGGAAGTGCCCTCAGAGGAAGGAGCACTCACAACCAGAGGTAGAGCGGTGTGGGGGGACGTCTGGCATGGAGTCTCACGTTTACCATGACCTGTTCACCTTCTTGGAGACGGACAGATCATCGACATCAACAATGAGGTGCACCTGTGGGCACTGCACTTTGGTTCCTGCCACGTGTAACAGAGATCTTGCTGTGTTTGCCAGTCAGTGGAACCACCATGGGCTGAGGACTGAACAACGGCAGTTGTTCGTCTGGTTCCCTGGCATGCAGAGGGCCAATCTGACAGCACTAAGGGATTTGTTTTCACCCAAATTCAACCACCATCACGCTCTCAAGCCACCACCTCAGTTCCTCCAACCACCACCTCAGCTCCTCCAACCCACCACCTCAGCTCCTCCAACCACCTACCTCAAGCTCCCTCAACCACCTGGCGCCGCAGCTCTTTATTGGTCTAATGGGTGATTGTGCCACAAATCCAGTTCACCATCATCACACACACAGATGGAACTGTTGCGGACAATAATTCCATTGGAAGGCCCCAGAGGCAGCCTGGGAGTTGACAATCTACAGAGGGTTATGGGGAGTTATATCTTCAGCGCCACTCTTCCTACTTCAACCTGACTTACTACATACACCCCTGATATCCCCTACTGGATGAGGGATGATTGGACGCTATATCTTTCGCGCAGCTGCCACTCGTTCCTCACTCCAACCGACTTACTACAC
>NW_019942846.1:11702-14042 GCF_002910315.2 Salvelinus sp. IW2-2015
AACTCCCTTCCAGCTGCTCCCATGGGAGGCGATCTTTTCCAGCCATATCTCCTCCCATGTGTAGCAACCCTTGCCGTCCAAAACGTCCTCCCCATGTCCATTCCTCCTTCGTGCGCTGTTGTTGCTGCTTTCTCCCCCGTTGCTTGATCCTTGGTTGGTGGGTGATTCTGTAACGATCGTCTTGAGGAGAGAGATTGGACCAAGACGCAACGGGTAATGAAGACATGATGAATTTATTGAACAAGACGAAAACGAACTACACGCTACACTTGATAATAAACAAAATAACAAAACGACGTAGACAGACCTGAACTGGAAAAACTTACATAAACACGCAGAACAGGAATAGACTACACAAACCGAAACAGTCCCGTGTGGCGCGACAAACACAGACACGGAAGACAATCACCCATAAACAAACAGTGAGAACATCCTACCTTAATATGGTTCTCAATCAGAGGAAATGAATTACACCTGCCTCTAATTGAGAACCATATCAGGTAACCCATGAACCAACATAGATACACATAACATGGAATGCCCACCCCAACTCACGCCCTGACCGACTAAACACATACAAAAACAACAGAAAACAGGTCAGGAACGTGACACAAATGATGTGGTTGAAGATGGACTAGTGCAGGGCTCCTAACCTTGTTCCTGGAGACCTACTGTCTTGTTGGTTCACTTCGACCCTAATCTAGTGCACCTGATTTGAATAATTACCTGCTTAATAAGTTAATGAGGTTAGTTAAAACTGAGGTTGGATTGAAAACCTACAGGAGGGTAGCTCTCCAGGAACAGGGTTGGAGAGCCTTGGACTAATGAATCTAGTTCTTAGATCAATGTATTTGAAATTCGATAAGTCACTACGAAGGTGCAGTTCCCAGAAGTGGAGATGTCACTTAATGCAGTGGATGGAAAGCCTTATTTCATGTAGTTGTAATTAAATGATAATGGTTTAACTTCATTTGTTCTTAATGTAGGACATCAAATTATCAGATTTGTATGAGTTGGCTGCAATATGGCAGCAGTACTTCAGTCAATATCAGTAAAGGATATTGGTTATTAGTGAAGTGTCAGTAAAGTGTTTCTAAAAGAACGAAACCTTAAAAACACCAAAAGCAACAATATGGAGTGTATAATTTAATATTAATGATCATTAAGTTAACAATAACATCTAATATGGACTGTATAATGTAATATTAATGATCATTAAGTTAACAATAACATCCCATATGGACTGTTTAATTTAATATTAATTATCATTAAGTGAACAATAACAGCCAATATGGACCTTCTTTTTTTTAAATATTAATGATCATTAAGTGAACAATAACATCCAATATGGAAATACAGTGCATTTGGAAAGTATTCAGACCCCTTGACTTTTTCCACATTTTGTTACATTCAAGCCTTATTCTAAAATGTATTAAATAAATAAAAATGTAGCGTCATACTCAAGAAGACTCGATGGTGTAATCGCTGCCAAAGGTGCTTCAGCAAAGTACTGAGTAAAGGGTCATAAATGTAATGTTTCCTTTTTTTTATACATTTGCAAAAATGTCAACCTGTTTTTGATTTGTCATTATGGGGTATTGTGTGTAGATTGATGAGGGGGGAAAATGATTGTATCCATTTTTGAAGAAGGCTGTAACGTAATAAAATGTGGAAAAAGTCAAGGGGTCTGAATACGTTCCGAATGCACTGTACAAACAATACAGATGTACAGTGGGGCAAAAAAGTATTTAGTCAGCCACCAATTGTGCAAGTTCTCCCACTTAAAAAGATGAGAGAGGCCTGTAATTTTCATCATAGGTACACTTCAACTGGTAAAACTCAACTCGTCGTGTTTGGAGGACAAAAAATGCTGAGTTGCATCCAAAGAACACCATACCTACTGTGAAGCATGGGGGTGGAAACATCATGCTTTGGGGCTGTTTTTCTGCAAAGGGACCAGGAGGACTGATCCGTGTAAAGGAAAGAATGATGGGGCCATGTATCGTGAGATTTTGAGTGAAAACCTCCTTCCAGCAAGGGCATTGAAGATGAAACGTGGCTGGGCTTTCAGCATGACAATGATCCCAAACACACCGCCCGGGCAACGAAGGAGTGGCTTCGTAAGAAGCATTTCAAGGTCCTGGAGTGGCCTAGCCAGTCTCCGATCTCAACCCCATAGAAAATCTTTGAAGGGAGTTGAAAGTCCGTGTTGCCCAGCAACAGCCCCAAAACATCACTGCTCTAGAGGAGATCTGCATGGAGGAATGGGCCAAAATACCAGCAACAGTGTGTGAAAACCTTGTGAAGACTTACAGAAAACGTTTGACCTCTGTCATTGCC
>NW_019942846.1:16711-25462 GCF_002910315.2 Salvelinus sp. IW2-2015
ATGACAGACAAAATGAGGAAAAAAAATCCAGAAAATCACATTGTGATTTTTTTGAATTTATTTGCAAATTATGGTGGAAATAAGTATTTAGTCACCTACAAACAAGCAAGATTTCTGGCTCTCACAGACCTGTAACTTCTTCTTTAAGAGGCTCCTCTGTCCTCCACTCGTTACCTGTATTAATGGCACCTGTTTGAACTTGTTACAGTATAAAAAACACCTGTCCACAACCTCAAACAGTCACACTCCAAACTCCACTATGGCCAAGACCAAAGAGCTGTCAAAGGACACCAGAAACAAAATTGTAGACCTGCACCAGGCTGGGAAGACTGAATCTGCAATAGGTAAGCAGCTTGGTTTGAAGAAATCAACTGTGGGAGCAATTATTAGGAAATGGAAGACATACAAGACCACTGATAATCTCCCTCGATCTGGGGCTCCACGCAAGATCTCACCCCGTGGGGTCAAAATGATCACAAGAAATGGTGAGCAAAAATCCCAGAACCACACGGGGGACCTAGTGAATGACCTGCAGAGAGCTGGGACCAAAGTAACAAAGCCTACCATCAGTAACACACTACGCCGCCAGGGACTCAAATCCTGCACTGCCAGACGTGTCCCCCGCTTAAGCCAGTACATGTCCAGGCCCGTCTGAAGTTTGCTAGAGAGCATTTGGATGATCCAGAAGAAGATTGGGAGAATGTCATATGGTCAGATGAAACCAAAATATAATTTTTGGTAAAAACTCAACTCGTCGTGTTTGGAGGACAAAAAATGCTGAGTTGCATCCAAAGAACACCATACCTACTGTGAAGCATGGGGGTGGAAACATCATGCTTTGGGGCTGTTTTCTGCATCTCTCTCTTAACAAAGGGTATATAACAAAGTATTGAGATAAACTTTTGTTATTGACCAAATACTTATTTTCCACCATAATTTGCAAATCAATTAATTAAAAATCCTACAATGTGATTTTCTGGATTTTTTTTCTCTCATTTTGACTGTCATAGTTGAAGTGTACCTATGATGAAAATTACAGGCCTATCTCATCTTTTTAAGTGGGAGAACTTGCACAATTGGTGGCTGACTAAATACTTTTTTGCCCCACTGTAAGTAGATAAATGCTTAAATGTTGATGTGCAGTTACATTTTCAAACACTCAATTGCTACTGTAATTTAGTACTACTAGATACAATTATGTATCTTAAAAATGTTTTTATGCAACAACGAAATGTGGGGAATTCACAATACCGGAGGTCATGAAGTGTCACAGCACACGTGTTTGTGTCACAGCACACGTGTTTGCCTCTTTTTCTTCTGCTGCCCAGCGAGATGCCCTCGCGCTGTGTGGAGGAATTCGATGGTCGGGGTGTTCTGAAACCCAAAGGGTGGCACCACCGTAGCCCCAGTAGCAAACTCCAACACCATCGCCACTGTTAAAGGAGGACATTCTCCATCTAAGGAGTACACAGTAAAACATTTAAAATACATATTTAAATCACAAAATGGAATATTATGCAGTTACCGATAAACTTGAAKAATTTACTATTTTACCTTGCACCTCAGCCAGCCAGTTGAACCAGTGGCAGATGGTGTTGTTCTCCACACACCGCCGGTTGCCGCCAGGTATGGCATAGGTTACTTTAACACAGGTCCCTGGCAGTGGGAGGCTTTATGGAGTCCACAAAAAGTGCTCGGAAGCTGTCCGGGTGGTTCCCCAATGCTTCAAGCAGCCCAAGAGAGTTGAGACYATATTTGAACCTGTTATGGTTTAAAGACAGTATTTATATTTAAAATAAGTGTTAAGGACAATATAGTGATGTGTATTGATTTAGGGGGATGGATTGATTAAAAATACTTATGTTAGAGGAGGTAATGACAAGTACTTCACAGATTTATGAGAGTTGACTTATTGCTCCAAGGCCACCTGCATGCTCCCTTGGACAAATTGTTGAGCCACCAATTCAACCACACCATCTCTGTCCTCCATTGTCTTGACAAGAATCCTTTTTTTGTAGGGGAACGAGCCTCCTCCTGTCTGCCTTAAAGGGCTCTACATTTGGATTAATCTGGGGGAATGTTTCCCCCAAAACCTTCAAGAAGCTGCTCTCCTCCTGACCATAGTGTCACGCCCTGGCCTTAGTATTCTTTGTTTTCTTTATTATTTTAGTTAGGTCAGGGTGTGACATGGGGTATGTTTGTGTTTTGGGTGTTTTTTATGGTAAAGGGGGTGTTGGTTTTAGTGTATGGGTTTGTGTGGAGTGTATGTGTCTAGTATTGTCTATGGTTGAGTGTAGGTGTTTAGGAAAGTCTATGGTTGCCTGATTTGGTTCTCAATCAGAGACAGCTGGTTATTGTTGTCTCTGATTGGGAGCCATATTTAAGGTAGCCATAGGCTTTAGATGTTTGTGGGTAATTGTCTATGTTGAACGTTTGTAGCATGTGTGTGTGCACTACGTTATTTAGCTTCACGATCGTTTGTTGTTTTGTATAGTTTGTGTAAGTGTTTCGTTTCGTGTTCTATCTTCTTCATCAATAAAAAGAAGATGTATTCATATCCCGCTGCGCCTTGGTCCGTCTCTCCACACGATCGTGACAGTGGATGGAAGCCTTATTTCATGTAGTTGTAATTAATGATAATGGTTTAACTTCATTTGTTCTTAATGTAGGACATCAAATTATCAGATTTGTATGAGTTTGGCTGCAATATGGCAGCAGTACTTCAGTCAATATCAGTAAAGGATATTGGTTATTAGTGAAGTGTCAGTAAAGGTGTTTCTAAAAGAACGAAACCTTAAAAACACACAAAAGCAACATATGGAGTGTATAATTTAATATTAATGATCATTAAGTTAAACAATAACATCTAATATGGACTGTATAATGTAATATTAATGATCATTAAGTTAACAATAACATCCCATATGGACTGTTTAATTTAATATTAATTATCATTAAGTGAACAATAACAGCCAATATGACCTTCTTTTTTTTAAATATTATGATCATTAAGTGAACAATAACATCCAATATGGAATCAAGTGCATTTGGAAAGTATTCAGACCCTTGACTTTTTCCACATTTTGTTCAATCAAGCCTTATTCTAAAATGTATTAAAAAATAAAAAAATGTAGCGTCATACTCAAGAAGACTCGATGGTGTAAATCGCTGCCAAGGTGCTTCAGCAAAGTACTGAGTAAAGGGTCATAAATGGTAATGTTTCCCTTTTTTTTATACATTTGCAAAAATGTCAACCTGTTTTTGATTTGTCATTATGGGGTATTGTGGTAGATTGATGAGGGGGAAAATGATGTATCCATTTTTGAAGAAGGCTGTAACGTATAAAATGTGGAAAAAAGTCAAGGGGTCTGAATACGTTCCGAATGCACTGTACAAACAATACAGATGTACAAGTGGGCAAAAAAGTATTTAGTCAGCCACCAATTGTGCAAGTTCTCGCACTTAAAAAGATGGAGAGGCCTGTAATTTTCATCATAGGTACACTTCAACTATGACAGACAAATGAGGAAAAAAAATCCAGAAAATCACATTGTAGGATTTTTTTATGATTTTATTTGCAAATTATGGTGGAAAATAAGTTATTTAGTCACCTACAACAAAGCACAGATTTCTGGCTCTCACAGACCTGTAACTTCTTCTTATAAGAGCTCCTCTGTCCTCCACTTGTTACCTGTATTAATGGCACCTGTTTGAACTTGTTATCAGTATAAAAACACCTGTCCACAACCTCAAACAGTCACACTCCAAACTCCACTATTGGCCAAGACCAAGAGCTGTCAAAGGACACCAGAAACAAAATTGTAGACCTGCACCAGGCTGGGAAGACTGAATCTGCAATAGGTAAGCAGCTTGGTTTGAAGAAATCAACTGTGGGAGCAATTATTAGGAAATGGAAGACATACAAGACCACTGATAATCTCCTCGATCTGGGGCTCCACGCAAGATCTCACCCCGTGGGGTCAAAATGATCACAAAAGAATGGTGAGCAAAAATCCAGAACCACACGGGGGGACCTAGTGAATGACCTGCAGAGAGCTGGGACCAAAGTAACAAAAGCCTACCATCAGTAACACACTACGCCGCCAGGGACTCAAATCCTGCATTCTGCCAGACGTGTCCCCCTGCTTAAGCCAGTACATGTCCAGGCCCGTCTGAAGTTTGCTAGAGGCATTTGGATGATCCAGAAGAAGATTGGGAGAATGTCATATGGTCAGATGAAACCAAAATATAACTTTTTGGTAAAAACTCAAACTCGTCGTGTTTGGAGGACAAAAAATGCTGAGTTGCATCCAAAGAACACCATACCTACTGTGAAGCATGGGGGTGGAAACATCATGCTTTGGGGCTGTTTTTGCTGCAAAGGGACCAGGAGGACTGATCCGTGTAAAGGAAAGAATGAATGGGGCCATGTATCGTGAGATTTTGAGTGAAAACCTCCTTCCAGCAAGGGCATTGAAGATGAAACGTGGCTGGGTCTTTCAGCATGACAATGATCCCAAACACACCGCCCGGGCAACGAAGGAGTGGCTTCGTAAGAAGCATTTCAAGGTCCTGGAGTGGCCTAGCCAGTCTCCAGATCTCAACCCCATAGAAAATCTTTGAAGGGAGTTGAAAGTCCGTGTTGCCCAGCAACAGCCCCAAAACATCACTGCTCTAGAGGAGATCTGCATGGAGGAATGGCGCAAAATACCAGCAACAGTGTGTGAAAACCTTGTGAAGACTTACAGAAAACGTTTGACCTCTGTCATTGCCACAAAAGGGTATATAACAAAGTATTGAGATAAACTTTTGTTATTGACCAAATACTTATTTTCCACCATAATTTGCAAATCAATTAATTAAAAATCCTACAATGTGATTTTCTGGATTTTTTTTCTCTCATTTTGACTGTCATAGTTTGAGTGTCCTATGATGAAAATTACAGGCCTATCTCATCTTTTTAAGTGGGAGAACTTGCACAATTGGTGGCTGACTAAATACTTTTTTGCCCCACTGTAAGTAGATAAATGCTTAAATGTTGATGTGCAGTTACATTTTTCAAACACTCAATTGCTACTGTAATTTAGTACTACTAGATACAATTATGTATCTTAAAAATGTTTTTATGCAACAACGAAATGTGGGGAATTCACAATACCGGAGGTCATGAAGTGTCACAGCACACGTGTTTGTGTCACAGCACACGTGTTTGCCTCTTTTTCTTCTGCTGCCCAGCGAGATGCCGCGCTGTGTGGAGGAATTCGATGGTCGGGGTGTTCTGAAACCCAAAGGGTGGCACCACCGTAGCCCCAGTAGCAAACTCCAACACCATCGCCACTGTTAAAGGAGGACATTCTCCATCTAAGGAGTACACAGCAGTAAACATTTAAATATCATATTTAAATCACAAAATGGAATATTATGCAGTTACCCGATAAACTTGAAAAATTTACTATTTTACCTTGCACCTCAGCCAGCCAGTTGACCAGTGGCAGATGGTGTTGTTCTCCACACACCGGGGTTGCCGCCAGGTATGGCATAGGTTACTTTAACACAGGTCCCTGGCAGTGGGAGGCTTTATGGGTCCACAAAAGTGCTCGAGAGCTGTCCGGGTGGTTCCCCAATGCTTCAAGCAGCCCAAGAGAGTTGAGACAATATTTGAACCTGTTATGGTTTAAAGACAGTATTTATATTTAAAATAAGTGTTAAGGACAATATAGTGATGTGTATTGATTTAGGGGGATGGATTGATTAAAAATACTTATGTTGAGGAGGTAATGACAAGTACTTCACAGATTTATGAGAGTTGACTTATTGCTCCAAGGCCACCTGCATGCTCCCTTGGACAAATTGTTTGAGCCACCAATTCAACCACACCATCTCTGTCCTCCATTGTCTTGACAAGAATCTCTTTTTTTGTAGGGGAACGAGCTCCTCCTGTCTGCCTTAAAGGCTCTACATTTGGATTAATCTGGGGGAATGTTTCCCCCAAAACCTTCAAGAAGCTGCTCTCCTCCTGACCATAGTGTCACGCCCTGGCCTTAGTATTCTTTGTTTTCTTTATTATTTTAGTTAGGTCAGGGTGTGACATGGGTATGTTTGTGTTTTGGGTGTTTTTTATGGTAAAGGGGGTGTTGGTTTTAGTGTATGGGTTTGTGTGGAGTGTATGTGTCTAGTATTGTCTATGGTTGAGTGTAGGTGTTTAGGAAATCTATGGTTGCCTGATTTGGTTCTCAATCAGAGACAGCTGGTTATTGTTGTCTCTGATTGGGAGCATATTTAAGGTAGCCATAGGCTTTAGATGTTTGTGGGTAATTGTCTATGTTGAACGTTTGTAGCCTGTGTGTGTGTGACTACGTTATTTAGCTTCACGATCGTTTGTTGTTTTGTTAGTTTGTGTAAGTGTTTCGTTTCGTGTTCTATCTTCTTCATCAATAAAAAAAAAAATGTATTCATATCCCGCTGCGCGCTTGGTCCGTCTCTCCACACGATCGTGACAGAATTACCCACCAAAGGATCAAGCAGCGTGACAAGCGGCAACAGGAGCAAGGCATCAAGGATTCTTGGACATGGGAGGAGATATTGGATGGAAAGGGACCTTGGGCTCAACCTGGAGAATATCGCCGTCCCAAAGCTGAGCTGGAGGCAGCGAAAGCAGAGAGGCAGCGATATGAGGAGGCAGCACGGAGGCAAGGCTGGAAGCCCGTGAGTACTACCCAAAAATTTCTTGGGGGGGGCTAGGAAGTATGGGCCGGCTAGGAAGTAGTGGGCCGAGGGCAGGTAGGAGACCTGCGCCACTTCCCAGGCTAACCGTGGAGAGCGGGAGTACGGGCAGACACCGTGTTACGCAGTAGAGCGCACGGTGTCTCCTGTACGTGTGCATAGCCCAGTGCGGGTTATTCCACCTCCCCGCACTGGTAGGGCTAGATTGAGCATTGAGCCAAGTGCCATGAAGCCGGCTCTACCTATCTGGCCACCAGTACATCTCCTCGGCCGGCTTACATGGCACCAGCCTTACGCATGGTGTCCCCGGTTCGCCTACATAGCCTGGTGCGGGTTATTCCAGCTCCCCGCACTGGTCGGGCGACGGGGAGCATTCAACCAGGTAAGGTTGGGCAGGCTCGGTGCTCAAGGGAGCCAGTACGCCTGCACGGTCCGGTATTTTCCGGCGCCACCTCCCCGCCCCAGTCCTGTTCCACCAGTGCCAACACCACACGCACCAGGCTTCCAGTGTGTCTCCAGACCCTGTTCCTCCTCCACGCACTCGTACAATGGTGCGTGTCTCCAGCCCATTACCACCAGTGCCTACACCACGCACCAAGCCTCCTGTGTGTCCCCAGAGTCCTGTGCGTCCTGTTGCTGCTCCCGCACTAGCCCTGAGATGCGTGTCCCCAGCCCGGTACACCAGTTCCGCACCCACGCACTAGGCCTAATGTGCGTTTCCAGGGTCCAGTATGCCCTGTTCCTGCTCCCCGCACTAGCCCTGAGATGCGTGTCCCCAGCCCGGTACCACCAGTTCCGGCACCACGCACCCAGGCCTACAGTGCGCCTCAGCCGGCCAGAGCCATCCGTCTCTCCAGCGCCATCTGAGCCATCCGTCTCTCCAGCGCCATCTGAGCCATCCGTCTCTCCAGCGCCATCTGAGCCATCCGTCTCTCCAGCGCCATCTGAGCCATCCGTCTCGCCAGCGCCATCTGAGCCATCCGTCTCGCCAGCGCCATCTGAGCCATCCGTCTCCCCAGCGCCATCTGAGCCATCCGTCTGCCCAGTGCCATTAGAGCCGCCCGTCTGTCCCGAGCCGTCAGAGCCGATCGTCAGTCAGGAGCCGCTAGAGCCGATCGTCAGACAGGATCTGCAGAGCCTCCAACCACACAGGATCTGCCAGAGCGCCAACCAGACAGGATCTGCCAGAGCCGCCAACCAGACAGGATCTGCCAGAGCCGCCAACCAGACAGGATCTGCCAGAGCCGCAAACCAGACAGGATCTGCCAGAGCCGCCAACCAGACAGGATTGCCAGAGCCGCCAACCAGACAGGATCTGCCAGAGCCGCCAACCAGACAGGATCTGCCAGGGCGCCAACCAGACAGGACTGCCAGGGCCGCCAACCAGCCATGAGCGGCCAGATCCGTCAGCCAGCCATGAGCGGCCAGATCCGTCAGCCAGCCATGAGCGGCCAGATCGCGTCAGCCAGCCATGAGCGGCCAGATCCGTCAGCCAGCCATGAGCGGCCAGATCCGTCAGCCAGCCATGAGCGGCCAGATTCGTCAGCCAGCCATGAGCAGCCAGATTCGTTAGCCAGACATGAGCAGCCAGATTCGTCAGCCAGACATGAGCAGCCAGATCCGTCAGCTAGCCAGGATCCGCCAGAGCCGTCCAGCCAGGATCCGCCAGAGCCGTCCAGCCAGGATCCGCCATTTAGTCCGGTGCTGCCCCTTATCCTGGTACTGTCCTTATCTGGTGCTGTCCCTTATCCTGGTGCTGTCCCTTATCCTGGTGCTGTCCCTTATCTGGTGCTGTCCCTTATCCTGGTGCTGTCCTTATCCTGGTGCTGCCCTTAGTCCGGTACTGCCCCTTAGTCCGGTGCTGCCCCTTATTCCAGTGGGTTTAGGAAAGCGGGTAGTGACTATGGTGGGGTGGGGACCACGACCAGTGCCGGAGCCGCCGCCGTGGACGGACGCCCACCCAGACCCTCCCCTAGACTATGTGCTGGTGCGCCCGGAGTTCGCACCTTAAGGGGGGGGTTTGTCACT
>NW_019942846.1:25487-106599 GCF_002910315.2 Salvelinus sp. IW2-2015
GACAGAATTACCCACCAAAGGTCAAGCAGCGTGACAAGCGGCAACAGGAGCAAGGCATCAAGGATTCTTGGACATGGGAGGAGATATTGAATGGAAAGGGACCTTGGGCTCAACCTGGAGAATATCGCCGTCCCAAAGCTGAGCTGGAGGCAGCGAAAGCAGAGAGGCAGCGATATGAGGAGGCAGCACGGAGGCAAGGCTGGAAGCCCGTGAGTACTACCCAAAAATTTCTTGGGGGGGGCTAGGAAGTGTGGGCCGGCTAGGAAGTAGTGGGCCGAGGGCAGGTAGGAGACCTGCGCCACTTCCCAGGCTAACGTGGAGAGCGGGAGTACGGGCAGACACCGTGTTACGCAGTAGAGCGCACGGTGTCTCCTGTACGTGTGCATAGCCCAGTGCGGGTTATTCCACCTCCCCGCACTGGTAGGGCTAGTGAGCATTGAGCCAAGTGCCATGAAGCCGGCTCTACCTATCTGGCCACCAGTACATCTCCTCGGCCGGCTTACATGGCACCAGCCTTACGCATGGTGTCCCCGGTTCGCCTACATAGCCTGGTGCGGGTTATTCCAGCTCCCCGCACTGGTCGGGCGACGGGGAGCATTCAACCAGGTAAGGTTGGGCAGGCTCGGTGCTCAAGGGCCAGTACGCCTGCACGGTCCGGTATTTCCGGCGCCACCTCCCCGCCCCAGTCCTGTTCCACCAGTGCCACACAACGCACCAGGCTTCCAGTGTGTCTCCAGAGCCCTGTTCCTCCTCCACGCACTCGTACAATGGTGCGTGTCTCCAGCCATTACCACCAGTGCCTACACCACGCACCAAGCCTCCTGTGTGTCCCCAGAGTCCTGTGCGTCCTGTTGCTGCTCCCCGCACTAGCCCTGAGATGCGTGTCCCCAGCCCGGTACCACCAGTTCCGCACCACACGCACTAGGCCTAATGTGCGTTTCCAGGTCCAGTATGCCCTGTTCCTGCTCCCCGCACTAGCCCTGAGATGCGTGTCCCCAGCCCGGTACCACCAGTTCCGGCACCACGCACCAGGCCTACAGTGCGCCTCAGCCGGCCAGAGCCATCCGTCTCTCCAGCGCCATCTGAGCCATCCGTCTCTCCAGCGCCATCTGAGCCATCCGTCTCTCCAGCGCCATCTGAGCCATCCGTCCTCTCCAGCGCCATCTGAGCCATCCGTCTCGCCAGCGCCATCTGAGCCATCCGTCTCGCCAGCGCCATCTGGCCATCCGTCTCCCCGCGCCATCTGAGCCATCCGTCTGCCCAGTGCCATTGAGCCGCCCGTCTGTCCCGAGCCGTCAGAGCCGATCGTCAGTCAGGAGCCGCTAGAGCCGATCGTCAGACAGGATCTGCCAGAGCCTCCAACCAGACAGGATCTGCCAGAGCCGCCAACCAGACGGATCTGCCAGAGCCGCCAACCAGACAGGATCTGCCAGAGCCGCCAACCAGACAGGATCTGCCAGAGCGCACAGACAGACGCCAGAGCGCCAACCAGACAGGATCTGCCAGAGCCGCCAACCAGACAGGATCTGCCAGAGCCGCCAACCAGACAGGATCTGCCAGGGCGCCAACCAGACAGGATCTGCCAGGGCCGCCAACGCAGGCCATGAGCGGCCAGATCCGTCAGCCAGCCATGAGCGGCCAGATCCGTCAGCCAGCCATGAGCGGCCAGATCCGTCAGCCAGCCATGAGCGGCCAGATCCGTCAGCCAGCCATGAGCGGCCAGATCCGTCAGCCAGCCATGAGCGGCCAGATTCGTCAGCCAGCCATGAGCAGCCAGATTCGTTAGCCAGACATGAGCAGCCAGATTCGTCAGCCAGACATGAGCAGCCAGATCCGTCGCTAGCCAGGATCCGCCAGAGCCGTCCAGCCAGGATCCGCCAGGCCGTCCAGCCAGGATCCGCCATTTAGTCCGGTGCTGCCCCTTATCCTGGTACTGTCCCTTATCCTGGTGCTGTCCCTTATCCTGGTGCTGTCCCTTATCCTGGTGCTGTCCCTTATCCTGGTGCTGTCCCCTTATCCTGGTGCGTCCCTTACCCTGGTGCTGCCCCTTAGTCCGGTACTGCCCCTTAGTCCGGTGCTGCCCCTTATTCCAGTGGGTTTAGGAAAGCGGGTAGTGACTATGGTGGGGTGGGGACCACGACCAGTGCCGGAGCCGCCGCCGTGGACGGACGCCCACCCAGACCCTCCCCTAGACTATGTGCTGGTGCGCCCGGAGTTCGCACCTTAAGGGGGGGGTTATGTCACGCCCTGGCCTTAGTATTCTTTGTTTTCTTTATTATTTTAGTTAGGTCAGGGTGTGACATGGGGTATGTGTTTGTGTTTTGGGTGTTTTTATGGTAAAGGGGGTGTTGGTTTTAGTGTATGGGTTTGTGTGGAGTGATGTGTCTAGTATTGTCTATGGTTGAGTGTAGGTGTTTAGGAAAGTCTATGGTTGCCTGATTTGGTTCTCAATCAGAGACAGCTGGTTATTGTTGTCTCTGATTGGGAGCCATATTTAAGGTAGCCATAGGCTTTAGATGTTTGTGGGTAATTGTCTATGTTGAACGTTTGTAGCATGTGTGTGTGCACTACGTTATTTAGCTTCACGATCGTTTGTTGTTTTGTATAGTTTGTGTAAGTGTTTCGTTTCGTGTTCTATCTTCTTCATCAATAAAAGAAGATGTATTCATATCCGCCTGCGCCTTGGTCCGTCTCTCCACACGATCGTGACACATAGGGTACTTTGATCTGCCTCACATGATACTCTAAAGATACTGAGACATGGACAATTATTTAAATCTAATAAAATAAAAAAAAAAATGGATTACCAACAAGCTAACTGTGTTCTGGTATATTTCCCTTGTGATTGCATGATTATAAAAAAATATATTTTTTTAATCTGATACGTTTGGAAATTTTCATCTTCCTTTCAGGACCAGAAGGAGGCTGTAGTTTTCTCAGCATAACGCGCAACCCAAATGCCGTTTTTTTGTTATAAAAGTAATATTTATCGAACAAAAATAACATTTATTGTGTAACTGGGAGTCTCGTGAGTGCAAACATCCGAAGATTATCTAAGGTAAGCGATTCATTTTATTGCTTTTCTGACTTTCGTGACCATGCTAATTTGGGGCTAGCTGTTGTAGCATTGAACACTCACAAAAAGCTTGGATTTCTTTCGCTGTAAAATATATTTTCAAAATCTGACACGATAGGTGGATTAACACAAGCTAAGCTGTGTTTGGGTAATTTCACTTGTGATTGCATGATTATAAATATTTTTTGTAATATTTTTGCATTTGGCGCCCTGCAATTCTAGCGGTTGTTTAGGAAGGGGATCCCGTAATGGGATCCGTAGCGCAGAGAAGTTAAGCCATTTTGCCACAACTTTGGAAGTATGCTTTGGGTCATTGTCCATTTGGAAGACCCATTTGCAACCATGCTTTAACTTCCTGACTGATGTCTTGAGAGTTGCTTTCAATATATCCACATATTTTCCATCCTCATGATGCCCTCTATTTTGTGAAGTGCACCAGTCCCTCCTGCAGCAAGGCACCCCCACAACATGATGCTGCCACCCCTGTGCTTCCGGGTTGGGATGGTGTTTCTTCGGCTTGCAAGACTCCCACTTTTTCCTCCAAACACATAACAAGGTCATTATGGCCAAACAGTTCTATTTTTTGTTTCATCAGTCCAGAGGACATTTCTCTCAAAAAAGTACGATCTTTGTCCCCATGGGCAGTTGCAAACCGTAGTCTGGCTTTTTTATGTCAGTTTTGGAGCAGTGGCTTCTTCCTTGCTGAGCGGCCTTTCAGGTTCTGTCGATATAGGTCTCGTTTCACAGTGGATATTGATACTTTTGTACCTGTTTCCTTCAGCATATTCACAAGGTCCTTTGCTGTTGTTCTGGATTGTTTGCACTTTTCACATCAAAGTACATTCATCTCTAGGAGACAGAACGCATCTCCTTCTTGACGGCTGCGTGGTCCCATGGTGATTATACTTGCATACTATTTTTGTACAGATGAATGTGGTACCTCATGTGTTTGGAAATTGCTCCCAAGGATGAACCAGACATGTGGAGGTCTACAACTTTTTTCTGCGGTCATGGCTGATTTCTTTTGATTTTCCCTTTGAACAATTGTTGGTAAAATTACTTGTGTCATGCACAAAGTAGATGTCAAAGCGACTTGCCAAACTTAGTTTTTTAAACAGAAATTTGTGGAGTGGTTGCACCGGAGCCTCCCACTCCTCTTTCTATTTGGTTAGAGACAGTTTGTGCTGTTCTGTGAAGGGAGAAGTACACAGCGTTCCACCAGATATTCAGTTGTTTGGCAGTTTCTTGCATGAAATAGCTGTCACGTGTGCTCCCTCTTCGGCCTCTAGGTCACCAGGCTGCTCATAATGGCGCACACCTGTCACCATCGTTAAGCGCACCTGCGTGTCATCAGACTCACCTGGACTCCATCACCTCCCTGATTACCTTCCCTATATATGTCACTCCCTTTGGTTCTTTCTGCAGACATTATTGTTTCTGTTCCTGTGTCAGTTCTGTGCGTGGTTCGTGTTAATGATTTTGTATTACGTTGTGTTTATTAAAAACACTCACTCCCTGAACTTGATTTCCGACTCTCAGCGAACATCGTTCGATAGCCTTCATTTCTCAGAACAAGAATAGACTGACGAGCTTCAGAAGAAAGTCTTTGTTTCTGGCCACTTTGTGCCTGTAATTGAACCCACAAATGCTGATGCTCCAGCATACTCAACTATTCTAAAGATGGCCAGTTTATTGCTTCTTTAATGAGAACAGTTTTTCAGCTGTGCTAACAAATGCAAAGGGGTTTTCTAATTATCAATTAGCTTTTTAAAATGATAACTTGATTAGCTAACACAACGTGCCATGTGGAACACAAGGAGGGATGTTTGCTGATTATGGGCCTCTGTACGCCTATGTAGATATTCCATAAATCTGGCCGTTTCCAACTACAATAGGTCATTTACAAATTAATGTCCTCTGTATTTCAGATTTTTTTTATTTTATTTCACCTACCTGGCTACCTGGCCAGTTGAGAACAAGTTATAATTTACAACTGCAACCTGGCCAACAGATAAAGCAAAGCAGTGCGCCAAAACACAAAGAGTTACACATGGGATAAACACAAACGCACAGTCAGTAACACAATAGAAAAATATGTATGCAGTGTGTGCAAATTAAGTAAAGAGGTAAGGCAATAAATAGGCCATAGGGGGATTACAATTTAGCAATTAACACTGGAGAGAAAGATGTGCAGATGAGGATGTGCTAGTCTAAATACTGGTGTGCAAAAGAGCAGAAAAAACAAGACAAATATGGGGTGAGGTAGGTAGTTGGTTGGACGGGCTATTACTGATGGAAAGAAAGGAGGCCAAAGGAAGTGTTGGCTTTGGGATGACCAGTGAAATATACCTGCTGGAGCGTGTGCTACGGGTGGGTGTTGCTATGGTGACCAGTGACCAGCTGAGATAAGGCGGAGCTATACCTCGCAAAGACTTACAGATGACCTAGAGCCAGTGGGTTTGGGCGAGGAATATGTAGCGAGGACCAGCCAACGAGAGCATACAGGTCGCAGTGGAGGGTAGTATATCGGACTTTTGGTGACAAAAACGGATGGCACTGTGATAGACTGCATCCAATTTGCTGAGTAGATGTTGGAGGCTATTTTGTAAATGATCGCCGAAGTCAGGATTGGTAGGATAGTCAGTTTTACGAGGGTATGTTTGGCAGCATGAGTGAAGGAGGCTTTGTTACGAAATAGGAAGCCGATTCTAGATTTATTTTTGGATTGGAGATGCCTTAATATGAGTCTGGAAGGAGAGTTTACATTCTAACCAGACACCTAGGTATTTGTAGTTGTCCACATATTCTAAGTCAGAACCATCCAGAGAGGTAATGCAAGTCGGGCGGGTGCGGGCAGCGATCGGTTGAAGAGCAATGCATTTAGTTTTACTAGCATTTAGAGCAGTTGGAGGCCACGGAAGGAGTGTTGTATGGCATTGTAGCTCGTTTGGATGTTCAATGTCCAAAGAAGGGCCAGATGTATACAGGATGGTGTCGTCTGCGTAGAGGTGGATCAAAGAATCCCCCACAGCAAGAGCAACATCATTGATATATACAGAGAAAAGAGTCGGGCCGAGAATTGAACGGCGTGGCACCCCATAGAGACGCCAGAGGCCCGGACAACAGGCCCTCCGATTTGACACACTTAATCTGAGAAGTCGTTAGTGAACCAGGCGAGGCAGTCATTAAAGAAACCAAAGGCTGTCCGAGTCTGCCGATAATAATACGGTGATTGACGAGGTCAAAAGCCTTGGCCAGGTCGACCGAAGATGAATGCACAGTACTGCCAAAACGAAGAGATACAGGTCGCAGTGGGTGGGTAGTATATCGACTTGGTACAAAAACGGATGGCACTGTGATAGACTGCATCCCAATTTTGCTGAGTAGAGTGTTTGGAAGCTGTGTCACGCCCTGGCCTTAGTATTCTTTGTTTTCTTTATTATTTTAGTTAGGTCAGGGTGTGACATGGGGTATGTTTGTGTTTTGGGTGTTTTTTATGGTAAAGGGGGTGTTGGTTTTAGTGTATGGGTTTGTGTGGAGTGTATGTGTCTAGTATTGTCTATGGTTGAGTGTAGGTGTTTAGGAAAGTCTATGGTTGCCTGATTTGGTTCTCAATCAGAGACAGCTGGTTATTGTTGTCTCTGATTGGGAGCCATATTTAAGGTAGCCATAGGCTTTAGATGTTTGTGGGTAATTGTCTATGTTGAACGTTTGTAGCATGTGTGTGTGCACTACGTTATTTAGCTTCACGATCGTTTGTTGTTTTGTATAGTTTGTGTAAGTGTTTCGTTTCGTGTTCTATCTTCTTCATCAATAAAAAGAAGATGTATTCATATCCCGCTGCGCCTTGGTCCGTCTCTCCACACGATCGTGACACATAGGGTACTTTGATCTGCCTCACATGATACTCTAAAGATACTGAGACATGGACAAATTATTTAAATCTAATAAAATAAAAATAAAAATGGATTAACAACAAGCTAAACTGTGTTCTGGTATATTTCACTTGTGATTGCATGATTATAAAAAAATATATTTTTTTTAATCTGATACGTTTGGAAATTTTCATCTTCCTTTCAGGACCAGAAGGAGGCTGTAGTTTTCTCAGCATAACGCGCAACCCAAATGCCGTTTTTTTGTTATAAAAGTAATATTTATCGAACAAAAATAACATTTATTGTGTAACTGGGAGTCTCGTGAGTGCAAACATCCGAAGATTATCTAAGGTAAGCGATTCATTTTATTGCTTTTCTGACTTTCGTGACCATGCTAATTTGGGGCTAGCTGTTGTAGCATTGAACACTCACAAAAGCTTGGATTTCTTTCGCTGTAAAATATATTTTCAAAATCTGACACGATAGGTGGATTAACAACAAGCTAAGCTGTGTTTTGGTATATTTCACTTGTGATTGCATGATTATAAATATTTTTTGTAATATTTTTGCATTTGGCGCCCTGCAATTCTAGCGGTTGTTTAGGAAGGGGATCCCGTAAATGGGATCCGTAGCGCAGAGAAGTTAAGCCATTTTGCCACAACTTTGGAAGTATGCTTTGGGTCATTGTCCATTTGGAAGACCCATTTGCAACCATGCTTTAACTTCCTGACTGATGTCTTGAGATGTTGCTTCAATATATCCACATAATTTTCCATCCTCATGATGCCATCTATTTTGTGAAGTGCACCAGTCCCTCCTGCAGCAAAGCACCCCCACAACATGATGCTGCCACCCCTGTGCTTCCGGGTTGGGATGGTGTTCTTCGGCTTGCAAGACTCCCACTTTTTCCTCCAAACATAACYATGGTCATTATGGCCAAACAGTTCTATTTTTGTTTCATCAGTCCAGAGGACATTTCTCCAAAAAAGTACGATCTTTGTCCCCATGGGCAGTTGCAAACCGTAGTCTGGCTTTTTTATGTCAGTTTTGGAGCAGTGGCTTCTTCCTTGCTGAGCGGCCTTTCAGGTTCTGTCGATATAGGTCTCGTTTCACAGTGGATATTGATACTTTTGTACCTGTTTCCTTCAGCATATTCACAAGGTCCTTTGCTGTTGTTCTGGGATTGATTTGCACTTTTCYCATCAAAGTACATTCATCTCTAGGAGACAGAACGCATCTCCTTCTTGACGGCTGCGTGGTCCCATGGTGATTATACTTGCATACTATTTTTGTACAGATGAATGTGGTA
Source organism: Salvelinus sp. IW2-2015 (assembly GCF_002910315.2). Classification (NCBI taxonomy): domain Eukaryota; kingdom Metazoa; phylum Chordata; class Actinopteri; order Salmoniformes; family Salmonidae; genus Salvelinus; species Salvelinus sp. IW2-2015. Next base: position 33,748 of record NW_019942846.1, read on the forward strand.
CCTTCATGTGTTTGGAAATTGCTCCCAAGGATGAACCAGACATGTGGAGGTCTACAACTTTTTTCTGCGGTCATGGCTGATTTCTTTTGATTTTCCCTTTGAACAATTGTTGGTAAAATTACTTGTGTCATGCACAAAGTAGATGTCCTAAGCGACTTGCCAAAACTATAGTTTTTTAACAGAAATTTGTGGAGTGGTTGCACCGGAGCCTCCCACTCCTCTTTCTATTTTGGTTAGAGACAGTTTGTGCTGTTCTGTGAAGGGAGAAGTACACAGCGTTCCACCAGATATTCAGTTGTTTGGCAGTTTCTTGCATGGAATAGCTGTCACGTGTGCTCCCTCTTCGGCCTCTAGGTCACCAGGCTGCTCATAATGGCGCACACCTGTCACCATCGTTAAGCGCACCTGCGTGTCATCAGACTCACCTGGACTCCATCACCTCCCTGATTACCTTCCCTATATATGTCACTCCCTTTGGTTCTTTCTGCAGACATTATTGTTTCTGTTCCTGTGTCAGTTCTGTGCGTGGTTCGTGTTAATGATTTTGTATTACGTTGTGTTTATTAAAACACTCACTCCCTGAACTTGATTTCCGACTCTCAGCGAACATCGTTACGATAGCCTTCATTTCTCAGAACAAGAATAGACTGACGAGCTTCAGAAGAAAGTCTTTGTTTCTGGCCACTTTGTGCCTGTAATTGAACCCACAAATGCTGATGCTCCAGATACTCAACTATTCTAAAGATGGCCAGTTTATTGCTTCTTTAATGAGAACAGTTTTCAGCTGTGCTAACAAATGCAAAGGGGTTTTCTAATTATCAATTAGCTTTTTAAAATGATAAACTTGGATTAGCTAACACAACGTGCCATTGGAACACAAGGAGGGATGTTTGCTGATTATGGGCCTCTGTACGCCTATGTAGATATTCCATAAATCTGCCGTTTCCAACTACAATAGTCATTTACAACATTAATGTCCTCTGTATTTCAGATTTTTTATTTTTATTTCACCTACCTGGCCTACCTGGCCAGTTGAGAACAAGTTATAATTTACAACTGCAACCTGGCCAAGATAAAGCAAAGCAGTGCGACAAAAACAACAGAGTTACACATGGGATAAACAAACGCACAGTCAGTAACACAATAGAAAAATATGTATGCAGTGTGTGCAAATTAAGTAAAGAGGTAAGGCAATAAATAGGCCATAGTGGGGAATTACAATTTAGCAATTAACACTGGAGAGAAAGATGTGCAGATGAGGATGTGCTAGTCTAAATACTGGTGTGCAAAAGAGCAGAAAAAACAAGACAAATATGGGGTGAGGTAGGTAGTTGGTTGGACGGGCTATTACTGATGGAAAGAAAGGAGGCCAAAGGAAGTGTTGGCTTTGGGGATGACCAGTGAAATATACCTGCTGGAGCGTGTGCTACGGGTGGGTGTTGCTATGGTGACCAGTGACCAGCTGAGATAAGGCGGAGCTATACCTAGCAAAGACTTACAGATGACCTAGAGCCAGTGGGTTGGGCGAGGAATATGTAGCGAGGACCAGCCAACGAGAGCATACAGGTCGCAGTGGAGGGTAGTATATCGGACTTTGGTGACAAAACGGATGGCACTGTGATAGACTGCATCCAATTTGCTGAGTAGAGTGTTGGAGGCTATTTTGTAAATGATCGCCGAAGTCAAGGATTGGTAGGATAGTCAGTTTTACGAGGGTATGTTTGGCAGCATGAGTGAAGGAGGCTTTGTTACGAAATAGGAAGCCGATTCTAGATTTATTTTTGGATTGGAGATGCTTAATATGAGTCTGGAAGGAGAGTTTACATTCTAACCAGACACCTAGGTATTTGTAGTTGTCCACATATTCTAAGTCAGAACCATCCAGAGAGGTAATGCAAGTCGGGCGGGTGCGGGCAGCGATCGGTTGAAGAGCATGCATTTAGTTTTACTAGCATTTAAGAGCAGTTGGAGGCCACGGAAGGAGTGTTGTATGGCATTGTAGCTCGTTTGGATGTTCAAGTGTCCAAAGAAGGGCCAGATGTATACAGGATGGTGTCGTCTGCGTAGAGGTGGATCAAAGAATCACCCACAGCAAGAGCAACATCATTGATATATACAGAGAAAAGAGTCGGGCCGAGAATTGAACCGTGGCACCCCCATAGAGACTGCCAGAGGCCCGGACAACAGGCCCTCCGATTTGACACACTTAAATCTGAGAAGTCGTTAGTGAACCAGGCGAGGCAGTCATTAAAGAAACCAAGGCTGTCGAGTCTGCCGATAATAATACGGTGATTGACAGAGTCAAAAGCCTTGGCCAGGTCGACGAAGATGAATGCACAGTACTGCCAACGAGAGCATACAGGTCGCAGTGGTGGGTAGTATATCGGACTTTGGTGACAAAACGGATGGCACTGTGATAGACTGCATCCAATTTGCTGAGTAGAGTGTTGGAGGCTGTCAGAACATCAGCTGTCTGGATTTGAGTGAAGGAGAAGGGGGGGGTTAGTGAGGCTTGGGCCAGTTGTTGCGGGGGGTGCAGAGCTGTTGGCCGGGGTTGGGGTAGCCAGGTGGAAAGCATGGCCAGCCATAGAGAAATGCTTATTTAAATTCTCGATTATCGTGGATTTATCGGTGGTGACAGTGTTTTCTAGCCTCAGTGCAGTGGGCAGCTGGGAGGAGGTGATCTTATTCTCCATGGACTTTAGTGTCCCAAAACTTTTTGAAATTAGTGCTGCAGGATGCGAATTTCTGTTTGAAAAAGATAGCCTTTGCTTTCCTAACTGCCTGTGTACAATGGGGATAACAAGTATTTGATACACTGCCGATTTTGCAGGTTTCCAGGGCAACTAAGGAGTGGCTCTGTAAGAAGCATCTCAAGGTCCTGGAGTGGCCTAGCCAGTCTCCAGACCTGAACCCAATAGAAAATCTTTGGAGGGAGCTGAAAGTCCGTATTGCCCAGCGACAGCCCCGAAACCTGAAGGATCTGGAGAAGGTCTGTATGGAGGAGTGGGCCAAAATCTGCTGGCAGTGTGTGCAACCTGGTCAAAAACTACAGGAAACGTATGATCTCTGTAATTGCAAACAAAGGTTTCTGTACCAAATATAAGTTCTGCTTTTCTGATGTATCAAATACTTTGGTGATGCAATAAAATGCAAATTAATTACTTAAAAATATACAATGTCATTTTCTGGATTTTTGTTTTAGATTCCGTCTCTCACAGTTGAAGTGTACCTATGATAAAAAATTACAGACCTCTACATGCTTTGTAAGAGGAAAACCTGCAAAATCGGCAGTGTATCAAATACTTGTTCTCCCCTTGTATATTGGTTCCTGACTCCCTGAAAGATTGCATATCGCAGGGACAATTCGATGCTGGTGCAGTACGCCACGGATGTTTTTGTGCTGGTCAAGGCAGTCTGGAGTGAACCAAGGGCTATATCTGTTCTTAGTACAATTTTTTTTTGAAAGGGGCATGCGGATTTCAGATGATGAGGAAAGCATTTAACTTCTCTAGGGTAGGGGGCAGCATTTTCACATTTGGATGAAAAGCATACCCAAATTCAACTGCCAGTCGAGTCACTCGATCGTTCCTTTTGTGTAGAGGCGGGAGACAGAGAAGCATGCTACAAATTGTTTTCCCTCCGTCTTCAATTTTATCGATTATTAACGTTAAAAAATACCTAAAGTTGTATTAAAAAGTAGTTTGAAATTTTTTGCCAAGTTACAGGTAACTTTTTGAGATAATCTAGAAACACAGCTTCCAACTTTCGCAACGCACTACAAAATATATCAAAAGTTACATGTAACTTTACCAAACATTTCAAACTACTTTTGTAAAACGTTAGGTATTTTTAAACGTTAATATCGATCAATTTGAAGACGGGATGATCTGTGTTCAATACAAAAAGAAAATAAACTGACGCAACTTTTTTCGTACCGTGCCTCTCTCAAACAATTTACTTCATGTGACCCTCATTTACGATAGCCCTACTTCTTCATTACACAAAGGAATACCTCAACCGATTTCCAAGGACTGGGACATCCAGTGGAGCGGTAGGAACTGCAGCAAGTCCCTTAGAAATCTGGTGTCTCTAAGAAATGGTTCATTGAAAAGACAGTGACATCAAAAAATAAAGATTCTGAATGGTTTGTCTCGTGGGTTTTGCCTGCAACAAAGTTTTAGAAACTTCAGAGTGATTTCTATCCAAATCTACTAATAATATGCATATCTTATATTCTGTGGGATGAGTAGCAGGCAGTTGAATTTTGGATGCTATTTATCCAAAAGTGAAAATGCTGCCCCTGCCCCGAAGAAGTTAATCTTATGGTCAAAAATGAGCAGTAAGTTATAAGCAGTGGAAAGACGCGTGGCCATTTCAAACGGCCTCGTACTCAATTCTTGCTCGTACAATATGCATCATTATTTATTACCTTTGATAGAAACACTTCTAGTTTCTAAAACAGGTTAATATTTCTCTAAGTTGAAACATAACTCTTTTTCAGCCCATTTTCTGTAAAAAGTGACTTCTTCAAAGAAGCTATGTCTCTCTTCAAGATACTCTCTATAAAAGGCTTGGCACTTAGGACTGTACAAAACGTCACACACTTCCCTGGTTGTCATGCGGAAGTGAGAGAAAAAATGACTTGATTATCTCTGTCAGGGACTGAAAGGATCTCTGATGATAAGTGGCGCATTTATATTTTTTTCTGGGCGCGGAGGTAGGAAATGGCTGCGCTCCTGGAAAAAACACTCGTTATACGGTGAATATGACCTCCAGCTTCGATTTTCTTTGATGAATGTCACAAAATCATCCTAAAGTATGTTTTTTCAATATACTTTAATTATATTTATTGAAATTTATCTGGACTTTAGACGTGATGCGACGCAAAGAATTTTGTCAAGACGGAGAGTTTAGCATGAGAGGCCAGTGTTCATGCTATTTCAACAGGACATCTTCGTTCTAGCTCCAAATGACACGGTTTGAACAAGACCCTTTGGAGAACATTCTGATGGAAAATCAAAAAGATAAGGACCAATTTGGGATGCTTTTCATATACAGTGGGGAAACAAGTATTTGATACACTGCCGATTTTGCAGGTTTTCTACTTACAAAGCATGTAGAGGTCTGTAATTTTTATCATAGGTACACTTCAACTGTGAGGACGGAATCTAAAACAAAATCCAGAAAATCAATGTATTGATTTTTAAGTAATAATTGCATTTTATTGCAACATAAGTATTTGATACATCAGAAAAAGCAGAACTTAATATTTGGTAGAACCTTTGTTTGCAATTACAGAGTAATACGTTTCCTGTAGTTTTGACCAGGTTTGCACAACTGCGCAGGGATTTGGCCCACTCCTCATACAGACCTTCTCCAGATCCTTCAGGTTTCGGGGCTGTCGCTGGGCATACGGACTTTCAGCTCTCAAAGATTTTCTATTGGGTGGCTAGCGTGGGACCTGCTCGGTCAATCTCTGGTTGAGATATTCTTCGTAGCCGGACGACCATCTTGAGTGTGCCTGTGGGTCGTGTGTTTCGGTGTCGTTCGTGCAGTGCTGGAAAGACGCCGCCTACATCTCTGTTATCGAGATGTGCTATCTAGACAAATGAGGTGAAGTTTGCTTTCGGAGGACGATTGGTTTCACTCATCTGCACATGGCGCACTTCTCCTTCATTCTGCCTACAAAAGGCGAGTGTATGTTTCTAAGAAAACTCCCAATAGAAGCAAATTGTGTTCAGCTGTGTGTCGATGGCTTGTAGTTCCTTTGACATGGATGGGTCTTGGGTTGTACTCATCTTCTTCTTCCTCCAAACACGGCGAGTGGCAGTACCAAAAGTCTTTTTTGAATATCACCCTGACTTTCCATTCTCTGGTATCCAGATGGCAATGGCAAACTTCAGACGGCCTGGACTGCGCCGGCTTGAGCAGCGGGGCACTTGTGGTGCGCTGCAGGATTTTAATCCATGACGGCGTAGTGTGTTAAATGGTTTTCTTTGAGACTGTGGTCCAGCTCTCTTCAGGTCATTGACCAGGTCCTGCCGTGTAGTTTCTGGGCTGATCCCTCACCTTCCTCATGATATTGATGCCCCACGAGGTGAGATCTTGCAGTGAGACCCCAGACGAGGGTGATTACATCATCTTGAACTTTTCTATTTTTTCTATTTTCTAATAATTGCGCCAACAGTTGTTGCCTTCTCACCACAGCTGCTTGCCTATTGTCCTGTAGACCCTCAGCCTTGTGCAGGTTCTACAATTTTATCCTTGATGTCCTTTCACAGCTCTCTGGTCTTGGCCATTGTGGAGAGGTTGGCTTGTTTTGTTGAGTGTGGTGGACAGGTGTTTTTATACAGGTAACGAGTTTCAAAACAGGTGCAGTTAATACAGGTAATGAGTGGGAACGGAAAGGGTCTTTTTAAAGAAAAAACTAACAGGTCTGTGGAGAGCCGGAATTCTTACTGGTTGGTAGGTGATAAATACTTATGTCATGCAATAAATGCAAATGAATATTAAAAATCATACAATGTGATTTTCTGGATTTTTGTTTTAGAATTCCGTCTCTCACAGTTGATTGTACCTATGTAAAAATTACAGACTCTACATGCTTTGTAAGTAGGAAACCTGCAAATCGGGAGTGTATCAATACTTGTTCTCCCACTGTATCGTGTCGAACTGTGCTATCGCTAGCGTTTGACTAGAATCAATGCTGTGTGTTTAGCTATTGTAGTAAGCTAATATAACGATATATTGTGTTTTCGCTGTAAAACACTTCCAGAATTCGGAATATTGTCTGTATTCACAAGATCTTTCTTTTCATTAGCTATCCACCATATATTTTTTCTGAAATCTTTTCTGATGTGAAATTAGTAGTTGACGTTGGTGTCTGTTTTCTTGGCTACTGCCGTGCGATTTCTGACTGTAGCTATGATGGTGGCTAAGATGGTAGCAGTAATGTAAACTGATTTATAGCTAAAATATTCAACTTTTTCGAACAACAATAGATTTAGTGTATACATGTTATAGGACTGTCATCTGAGGGAGTTTTTTCTAGGTTATTTTAGGTTAGTTTAGGTTAGTTAGGTTGGCTTGCATGCTAGCTGCATGCTAGCTGCATGCTACCCGGTGCTGTGAAAAAAATCTTGTCTCTTCTTTTTTTGTTTTGGTGGTGAGCTAACATGAATATATGTGGTGTTTTCGCTGTAAAACATTTAAAGAATCTGAATATTGTCTGTATTCACAAGTATTTTCTTTCATTAGCTATCCACCATATATTTCTCTGATAATCTTTTTCTGATGTGAATTAGTTAGTTGACGTTGGTGTTGTTTTCTCTGGCTACTGCCGTGCGATTTCTGACTGTAGCTATGATGGTGGTAAGATGGTAGCAGTAATGTAAAACTGATTTATAGCTAAAATATGCATTTTTTTTTGAACAAAACATAGATTTATTGTGTAACATGTTATAGGACTGTCATCTGAGGTAGTTTTTTCTGGGTTATTTAGGTTGGTTTTAGGTTAGTTAGGTTGGCTTGTGCATGCTACTTCATCTACTTGTGCTGTGAACATGTCTGTCCTCTTTTTATTTGGTGGTGAGCTAACATAAATATATGTGGTGTTTTCTCTGTAAAACATTTAAAAACTGGACATGTTGGCTGGATTGAAAAGATGTTTCTCTTTCAAATGCTGTATTGGACTTGTTAATGTGTGAAAGTTAAATATTTACAAAATAGATTTTGAATTTCGCGCCCTGCACTTGCAGTGGCTGTTGTCATATTTAAATCCCGACGTCGGATTGCAGCCTGAAGAAGTTAATGAAAGTTTGATTTTATAGTAATTTTCATAGTATTAATTTTAATTTGGCGCTCTGCATTTTCTCAGGCTTTTTGCCAGGTGAGACTGTAGCGTCCGCTAAACTCAGATTTTTTTTATATAAATATGAACTTTCCGAACAAAACATACATGTATTGTGTAACATGAAGTCCTATGAGTGTCATCTGATGAAGATCATCAAAGGTTAGTGATACATTTTATCTCGATTTTTGCTTTTTGTTACTGCTCTCTTTGGCTGTAAAAATGGCTGTCTTTTTCAGTGACTTGGTCATACCTAACATAATCGTTTGGTGTGCTTTCGTCGTAAAACCTTTTGAAATCGGACACTTGGCTGGATTTACAACAAGTGTATCTTTAAAATGGTGTTAAATATTGTTATGTTTGAGGAATTTAAATTATGGGATTTCTGTTGTTTTGAATTTGGCGCCCTGCAGTTTCACTGGCTGTTGACGAGGTGGGACGCTACCGTCCCACATACCCTAGAGAAGTTAAGGAACAACCAAGCATCCTCTACTGACGGGATGAGGTCAATATCCTTCCAGGATACCCGAGCCAGGTCGATTAGGATGGCCTGCTCGTAGAAGTGTTTTAGGGAGCGTTTGACAGTGATGAGGGGTGGACGTTTGACCGCGGACTCATAAACAGACGCAGGCAATGAGGCAGTGATCGCTGAGATCCTGGTTGAAAACAGCAGAGGTTGGTCAGGATAATATCTATGAGGGATCCCATTTTTACGGATTTGGGGTTGTACCTGGTAGGTTACTTGATCATTTGTCTGAGATTGAGGGCATCTAACTTAGATTGTAGTACGGCCGGGGTGTTAAGCATATCCCAGCTTAGGTCACCTAACAGTACGAACTCTGAAGATAGATGGGGGTCAATCAATTCACATATGGTGTCCAGGGCACAGCTGGGACCTGAGGGGGGTCTATAACAAGCGGCAACAGTGAAGGACTTATTTCTGGCGAGATGGATTTTAAAAGTAGAAGCTCGATCAATTTGATGTTATTTTAAAATGGACAAAAAAAATTACTAAAAAAATTAGCCCTAGTTTCACTTTGATCAGGCGGTGGTGGCTTTGGGTCCATAACCACTACATTGTAGTTTGCCTAAATCAAGTAATTTTCATTCAGTCAGACCCTAAATAGGTTATTTAGAGTCCTCTTGTGGTCAATAATGCTACCTACAATGAATTGTCACAACTTGATTTCAGTAGTATGCTCAGCTCAACAGTAAGACAAAAAAAGGATCATTACATTTTACAACATTTCACTCTCTATTGGACAGTCTATTAAGAATATGAGAATGTATTCTAGATTGATTTGAGATAGACATTTTATCATGGTTAGTTCTATAAAAGCAGTGACAGAAGTGCTGTCTGCACACTGAAAAAAAGTTTAGATCAACTTACAGTATACTACTATATTATGTCGGAAAGATATCAGTTTGTCTCTGTGAATGGTTTGTCCTCTGACAAATCAACTGTACATTTCGGTGTTCCTCAAGGTTCCGTTTTAGGACCACTATTGATTTCACTATATATTTTACCTCTTGGGGATGTCATTCGAAAACATAATGTTCACTTTCACTGCTATGCGGATGACACACAGCTGTACATTTCAATGAAACATGGTGAAGCCCCAAAATTGCCCTTGCTAGAAGCCTGTGTTTCAGACATAAGGAAGTGGATGGCTACCCGGATAAAGCACTAAATACATTTCAGTTAGTGCTAAATACGGCTGCTAGAATCCTGACTAGAACCAAAAAATTTCATAATTTTACTCCAGTGCTAGCCTTGCAACACTGGCTTCCTGTTAAGGCAAGGGCTGATTAAGGTTTTACTGCTAACCTACAAAGGATTACATGGGCTTGCTCCTACCTATCTTTCCGATTTGGTCCTGCCGTACATACCTAAAGGTACGCTACGGTCACAAGACGCAGGCCTCCTAATTGTCCCTAGAATTTCTAAGCAAACAGCTGGAGGCAGGGCTTTCTCCTATAGAGCTCCATTTGTATGGAATGGTCTGCCTACCCATGTGAGAGACGCAGACTCGGTCTCAACCTTTAAGTCTTTACTGATGATTGAGTGTAGTCTGGCCCAGGAGTGTGTAAAGGCTCTGGAGCAACGAACCGCCCTTGCTGTCTCTGCCTGGCCGGTTCCCCTCCACTGGGATTCTCTGCCTCAAACCCTATTACAGGGGCTGAGTTACTGGCTTACTGGTGCTCTTCCATGCCGTCCCTAGGAGGGGTGCGTCACTTGAGTGGGTTGAGTCACTGACGTGATCTTCCTGTCTGGGTTGGCGCCCCCCCTTGGGTTGTGCCGTGGCGGAGATCTTTGTGGGCTATACTCTGCCTTGTCTCAGGATGGTTGGTGGTTGAAGATATCCCCCCCCCCCCGTTGAGACTTCCCGTTCAGTAATATGACTCCAGAATTGATGTATGGTTGAAAATATAAATTCAAATATTCTCTTTATTCATTCAATATAGATGTACACCACTTGAAACCTTGAGAAAAGCATACAAAGGCTATGGACTGAAATCTGGTCAAAGACATTTTGAATAGGGAACAAACCTTGAAGAGTTAAAACAGATGAAAATATGACTTGTTATTTCTAATAATACAAAGTTACAAGTGAAAGAGGAAAAGAATGTATGTGCCACATTGACTTCTTGTCATTGCTATTGATGTTTTATTCTGTACAGAGGACCATTTTGTACAAAATCTAGATCTATAATATTACATAAAACAAAGTAAATCATATGTACACAATATTAAATGAAGCCATATAGTACAGGTCACATAGAAGGACACTTGTCAAGTTATTATATTTTGTAAAGTACATGTTCAACTAAAATCCTGCAAAGATGCTGCGGTCAAGCAAAGAATTTAGACAAGCAGTCACCAACATTTTTTCTCCCGTCTAACTTGTTTTACGAGTCATTTATCTATGGGTCTACACGAAAACAGTTCGAACACAAATAAAATGCAAACTGATAAAATATCTTAACAAACCAATACCGTTAAATAAAAAGCAAATATATTCTTTTAGGATAGAAATTGTTTTGGTGAGTGCCATTCTTCCAGGGGAAAAAATACATGTTTAACATTTGTTGTATAAATGTACACCTTTTCCATTCAAGAAAATATGAATACTACAGTTGCCAAGCCTCGATCTGTCTGTTTTAGCATCGGCCATTTCCATTGGCAGCTACAATGCTAAAACTAGCATCCAGGCTATAAGTTACCAGGGACAACACAAAACACATTACAGATTGTATACCCATGCTAGATTTGGAAGTTCAAACAATGGTACAAGAGCCACTTGTAAATGTTAGTGTCCAAAACAATCCTGGATTTGACAGCTTCCTGACTTGAGAAAGCAGAATAGACTGTACATATATACTCAATGGGATACAGAGCTTCATTGAAGATACACAAACATGTCACATCTTTCAAGTTTTCAGGAAGTGCTTTTTAGGTAGTTCAATATACTTTTTCTTAACAATTACACGATTCATCTACTTCCAAGAGGTATTCAGGTTTGGAATCATCGCTCGGTCTCTACGTTCTCTGTGAATGTGCCTGTGAATCAGTATATATTATTGGCAATGGACACATATGCTCATTTAACCGTCACATTAAATGGTTTTCCCATCCAAACAGTGTTGCTATTCTCCTCATTGGGGCCAAAAATAATTTCATATTCCTCCTCATGATAAAAGGCACTCCGATGTCTTCGAAAAGGATGTTTTATGGAAGTGAATAATTTGTTTTGTTCTTTGCTTAGTAACAGTCCATTCAGCTCCACAGAGATGACCTCACCCTCTCACCTTCCCCCCCTACTCACAAGGCAGGCAATACGCTTGACCTCATCTTTACTAGATGCTGTTCTTCCACTAATCTCATTGCAACTCCCCTCCAAGTCTCCGACCACTACCTTGTATCCTTTTCCCTCTCGCTCTCATCCAACACTTCCCACACTGCCCCTACTCGGATGGTATCGCGCCGTCCCAACCTTCGCTCTCTCTCCCCCGCTACTCTCTCCTCTTCCATCCTATCATCTCTTCCCTCTGCTCAAACCTTCTCCAACCTATCTCCTGATTCTGCCTCCTCAACCCTCCTCTCCTCCCTTTCTGCATCCTTTGACTCTCTATGTCCCCTATCCTCCAGGCCGGCTCGGTCCTCCCCTCCTGCTCCGTGGCTCGACGACTCATTGCGAGCTCACAGAACAGGGCTCCGGGCAGCCGACGAAATGGAGGAAAACCGCCTCCCTGCGGACCTGGCATCCTTCACTCCCTCCTCTCTACATTCTCCTCTTCTGTCTCTGCTGCTAAAGCCAATTTCTACCACTCTAAATTCCAAGCATCTGCCTCTAACCCTAGGAAGCTCTTGCCACCTTCTCCTCCCTCCTGAATCCTCCTCCCCCTCCCTCCCCTCCTCCCTCTCTGGCTGATGACTTCGTCAACCATTTTGAAAAGAAGGTCGACGACATCCGATCCTCGTTGCTAGTCAAACGACACCACTGGTTCTGCTCACACTGCCCCTACCTGTCTTTGACCTCTTCTCCCCTCTCTCTCCAGATGAATCTCGCGTCTGTGACGGCCGGCCGCCCAACAACCTGCCCGCTTGACCCTTATCCCCTCCTCTCTTCTCCAGACCAATTTCCGGAGACCTTCTCCCTTACTCACCTCGCTCATCAACTCATCCTTGCCGCTGGCTACGTCCCTTCGTCTTCAAGAGAGCGAGAGTTGCACCCCTTCTGAAAAAACCTACACTCGATCCCTCCGATGTCAACAACTACAGACCAGTATCCTCTTTTCTTTTCTCTCCAAAACTCTTGAACGTGCCGTCCCTTGGCCAGCTCTCCTGCTATCTCTCTCAGAATGACCTTCTGATCCAAATCAGTCAGGTTTCAAGACTAGTCATTCAACTGAGACTGCTCTTCTCTGTGTCACGGAGGCGCTCCGCACTGCTAAAGCTAACTCTCTCTCCTCTGCTCTCATCCTCTCTAGACCTATCGGCTGCCTTTGATACTGTGAACCATCAGATCCTCCTCTCCACCCTCTCCGAGCTGGGCATCTCCGGCGCGGCCCACGCTTGGATTGCGTCCTACCTGACAGGTCGCTCCTACCAGGTGGCGTGGCGAGAATCTGTCTCCGCACCACGTGCTCTCACCACTGGTGTCCCCAGGGCTCTGTTCTAGGCCCTCTCCTTATTCTCGCTATACACCAAGTCACTTGGCTCTGTCATATCCTCACATGGTCTCTCCTTCATTGCTATGCAGACGACACACAATTAATCTTCTCCTTTCCCCCCTCTGATAACCAGGTGGTGAATCGCATCTCTGCATGTCTGGCAGACATATCAGTGTGGATGACGGATCACCACCTCAAGCTGAACCTCGGCAAGACGGAGCTGCTCTTCCTCCCCGGGAAGGACTGCCCGTTCCATGATCTCGCCATCACGGTTGACAACTCCATTGTGTCCTCCTCCCAGAGTGCTAAGAACCTTGGCGTGATCCTGGACAACACCCTGTCGTTCTCAACTAACATCAAGGCGGTGACCCGTTCCTGTAGGTTCATGCTCTACAACATTCGCAGAGTACGACCCTGCCTCACGCAGGAAGCGGCGCAGGTCCTAATCCAGGCACTTGTCATCTCCCGTCTGGATACTGCAACTCGCTGTTGGCTGTGCTCCCTGCCTGTGCCATTAAACCCCTACAACTCATCCAGAACGCCGCAGCCCGTCTGTGTTCAACTTTCCCAAGTTCTCTCACGTCACCCCGCTCCTCCGCTCTCTCCACTGGCTTCCAGTTGAAGCTCGCATCCGTTACAAGACCATGGGGCTTGCTTACGGAGCTGTGAGGGAACGGCACCTCCGTACCTTCAGGCTCTGATCAGGCCCTACACCCAAACAAGGGCACTGCGTTCATCCACCTCTGGCCTGCTCGCCTCCCTACCTCTGAGGAAGTACAGTTCCCGCTCAGCCCAGTCAAAACTGTTCGCTGCTCTGGCACCCAAGGTGGAACAAACTCCCTCACGACGCCAGGTCAGCGGAGTCAATCACCACCTTCCGGAGACACCTGAAACCCCACCTCTTTAAGGAATACCTAGGATAGGATAAAGTAATCCTTCTAACCCCCCCCCCCCCCTTAAAAGAGTTTAGAGCACTATTGTAAAGTGGTTGTTCCACTGGATATCATAAGGTGAATGCACCAATTTGTAAGTCGCTCTGGATAAGAGCGTCTGCTAAATGACTTAAATGTAATGTAAATGAGAAGCAAATCTGGATAAGAGGGTGGTGGTAAAAAAGAAAATCAACAGGGGGAATAGTGAGCACGCTGGGGGGGTACGAGATGGACACGACATGTGATATCATGGGTACCTCTGAAACTAATGGAGGTCAATGCTTGACTAGCAAGTGGCTCTGGGACTGCTGAAGCCTGGATCATCAACTCAACGTCTATTCCACATGGGTTCAACCTAATTTCATTGAAATTACATGGAAACATTGATTCAACCAGTGTGCCCTGTGGGTTGTGCATTTAAGATGGACTACATTGCAGTCAGGCTGTGCAGAATCACTGATATACAAATAATCTTGCATCCCAAATAACTACTCATTATGTGATACCCCCAGGTAAGGTGTCATAATGTGATTCCAGTAAAAAACTGTCTACAGATGTTGAAATGTCTAAGAGGGGCTTTTGAGTATGACAAACAGGGTGGAAACTAACAACCACCCAATGTGTTTCTCTATATGAAATAAGAAGTACCATTGTTTGAACTATCAATATTTCACTGTGAAATTTCCAGCTCACATATTGCAGATGGAATTCAACAGATGGGTATGAGAAAGGAAATAAGACTAAATAAAACATTTATATGACACAAACTGTAGAGTGTAAAGAGTCCAGTGTCCACAGAGAACCTCCCTTCCTCCCTCTCTCAATCCCTGTCACAATGTTATTTCATCAGAACAGATGGATCAGTCCCTTTAGACAGCCCTGTTGCTCTTCAGCTTATTAAAAACAAGAAACGCAGACGCAGAAACAAAAAAAGTACACAAATGGTCTTGGCACTGGCAGATGTCCCTGGGATAAAAATAAAGTCCGGAAAGTCGATCCAACTGTCCTACCCCTCCATCCAACCATCTGTTTTTGGTTGTTTCCCCTTGACAGAAAACAGAAGAAGAAAAGAAGTCTCCCTCATTCAGTTTCTGCTCTCTACGTTTGTTGTGCATTTCACATGAGCTTGTCATGTCGCAGGTGGAACGAAACGTCCCCATTTTCATTAGTACAATAAGAGCAGGGAGGGATGAGCCGATATACTGTTTTATGCACAATTCAGCAGAAACAATAAGGAAAACAATGACTCTGCAGGACCGACAGCTAAAAGAGTTGCGGGCCCACCCCTCCCCCCAAAATAAACACCTGAGAAAGCAGAAATCTGAGGGAGGTGGGGCAGTGTACTGGCAAGATAGGGAAACCGGGCCAGTATTCTGAATGTGCTGTGTGGGTGGGTAGGTGGGGTGTGGAGGGGCGAGGGTACTCCTTTAGGGGACTGGACAGAAGAGAAGAGAGAGGGGCAGACCTAGAGCCCATTGTGGGTGGTGATCATGTCATCGGCGCGGCGATGGGTCTCCAAGGCTTTTGCGGTGTAGATGTCCTGAGGGAGATCCGACTCGAGCCGCACCAGAGGACGGTCTTTTCTCTGGTCTCTCTGTTGTAACTGCAACAAGGGAAGGGTGGGGAGTGTTAGAGGTGACAGTTGGCTCCAAAGGAATAAAATAGTTAGCTTGTGTAACTACAGTATTTCCCTTGGGTTAGGCACTACCAAGTTTGCCACAAGTACCACTCCTTTTTCACATTAAATTCATGCTAAACTTTCTCACCAATTGACAAAAAATGCTAACCATGCATCATCTTAATGAACTAATCCAAGTTTCAAGAAGAAACACCAAACAGGAAGGTGAGAAAAGAGTTGATGAAATGTTAGTGATAAGCTACCAGGACTACCCCCATGCCATTTAAAACACATGCAAGGGAGATTCAGTAGATACTTGATTCCAGTGTTCAGTCCATAGTTTGACTTGTCATTCCTTCTCTATAGGAGCTAATCCCATTTTGAAGAGAGAGGTCAGGGCGAATATTCATAAAATGTCTCAGAGTAGGAGAGGATCTAGAATCCATTTAGATCATAATGAATAAGACTACAGGTACGGAGGGAACCTGATCCTGGACCAGCATTGAAAGATAAAGTAGTCAACATTTACCTGAGTGGCTTCTTCCGTTACTGTCTTTTTTAACCTGTGAACTTCTTCCAAGGTTAATGGACCATCAGACTCCATTGCTACTGGTCCATTGAGGCCAGTGGAATCAACACACATAAGACACTAATATAACACAAAGTAAAGACAAAAACAATGGGAACTTGTTGCATGCAAAGAAAGATTAAATCAGAGGTTAGCCGAATGGTTGAAACTCTGATGCTGGAGTCATTGCTTCTATTAGTGATTTGGTTTTAATTGAAATGGACGACGTACAGACATTGATCATTCAGTTGAAGCCTCTAAATCTAAAAGATGTACGTTAGTACCGTGATTAAGTAGATATCATAAAATATCATTTTACCTTTCACTAGGACTCTGTTACAATATCCACTACCTAGAATAAAACAATATATTGGGAATGCAATTCACTAAATAGGTTGAACTCATTGGCTGTGGCACCCAACCAATCACTTGCAGTGCATGAGGATAAAAACTGGTCATGCTCTGCACAGCATACCAAAACAGTCCTCAGGTGGTACAGAAAGAAAATAAAACAACTTCAGCTCTTTAGATGGCACACACAAACAATGCTCTGAAGTGAGTCTTAGTGCAGATGTGACCCTCACTCACATGTGGATTGGATTTGGCAAGGTTCTCAATCTTGAGCCAGGCCTCTTCCCTCTCTTTTGACTTGGCCTTTTCTCTATAGGACAAAAACAGACAAAATGTCAACATCATCATCATCATCATCTAGTGTTATGTCTTGCAAACTCCCAAGAGTAAACAGTACTGCGAGGAGCACGTTTTTCTATGCAGGCATTCGTCTATGGAATAGCCTACCCCTAGAGATCAAGCAAAGAAAAAGTACAAATGGCTTTAAAAGGTTTTACATTTGGAAAAGGTTGTCTAAGTAAGAGAAACCACTCCACTGCCCCTTGTGCCCCCCACTGCTGGTCAGATGTATTTATTTGAAGGATCGGTATCATGTGCAATTAATATGGTTGATTTTTAAGGTTAGGGAAAAGTGCCACTTTTTAGGATGTCAATATATATGAATGTATTTATGGTTTTTAGTAATTTTGTCTTACCTTTTAATCATTGTGTTGTTTTTACCGTCGAGGACCACTTTGGAAAGAAGCATTTTAATTAATACTTTCAAGTGATATCCTCTGGGTCCACATTGTACATGTCTGTTACCCAAAATATATATAAAAAAAAAAATATATATATATATATATATATATATATATATATATATATATAGTCATCAACATGAGGCTCCCGAGTGGCCCAGCGTTCTAAGGCAAGAGGCATCACTACAGTCCCTGGTTCGAATCCAGGCTGTATCACATCCGGCTGTGATTGGGAGTCCCATAGGGCGGCGCACAATTGGCCCAGCATCGTCCGGGTTTGCCCAGGGTAGGCCGTCATTGGAATAAGATTTTTTTCTTAACTTGCCTAGTTAAATAAAGGTTAAATAAAATGTGTCATTACAATCTACAAGTAACTGACAAAATAAAGGAAATGCCAACATAAAAGTGTCTTAATAGGGCATTGGGCCAGGCGAGCCAGAACAGCTTCAATGCACCTTGGCATAGATTCTACAAGCGTCTGGAACTCTATTGGAGGGATGCGACACCATTCTTCCATGAGAAATTCCATAATTTGTTGTTTTGTTCAATTAGGTTGAGATCTGGTGACTGGCACGGCCATGGCAAATGGCTTACATCGTTTTTATGCTCATCAAACAATTCAGTGACCACTCGTGCCCTGTGGATGGGGTTATTATCATCCTATAGCAATGTCTGTAAAAAGAATGGACAAATCCATCAATCATGTGACACCATTCATTTTTAAGACTCAATATCGCATTGAAGCCAGTTAAGATGGCGTCTCATGAAAACATAACATGCGCAGTTTGAGCTACTCGAGGAAGTTATGTTGCATGCTAGCTCAGTGCCGCCGCTTCTCATTGATTAACTCAAGTTGAAGGCTGACCGGGGTACTGCAGGCTGCCATTAGGAACAAAATGAATGTGTGACTTTCAAAAAAATTTGGTTCAAGGACATATATCTGGTCTATTAGAAGCAATTATTGGTACCATGACTGTATTTCAATATTGTTTTTTAATTAAACAAAAATGGACATTTATAATAATTATAATGGGGATCCTGTTTTCTGCTAACAGTACCTTGAACTGCCGTGGCTTCAATGAGAGGGGGCAGTCTTCTCCCCTGGGGCATAGCCATGGTAGTCAATATATTGGATTGCCCAGCATTTTTATACAAGACCCTAAGCATGATTGATGCTAATTTCTTAATTAACTCAGGAACCAGAACTGTGTGGAAGCACCTGCTTTCAATATACTTTGTATCCCTCATTTACTCAAGTGTTTCCATTATTTTGGCAGTTACCTATAAATCCCTTAGGATATGCAAATCTGAATGAGAATATTGAATCATAATCTATAGTTATCATTACAATAGTCTAAACATTGAATCAATCTGTAGTTGTGTTGCACGGTATACCGAAACTTCAAGAAATATCAATCTCAGCGAGCAGTACTTTCAAGTTTCTTAATACTATATCTCTTGACACATTGATGAAAATAATCATGGCCTCTAAACCTTCAAGCTGTGTACTGGACCCTATTCCAACTAAACTACTGAAAGAGATGCTACCTGTGCTTGGCCATCCTATGTTGAACATAATAAACGTCTCTCTATCCACCGGATGTGTACCAAACTCATTAAAAGTGGCAGTAAAAATAAAAGTGGCAGCCTCTCTTGAAAAAGCCAAATCTTGACCCAGATTATTATTTATTTTTTTCTTTAAAAAAAGCCGGCCAATATCCAATCTCCCATTCCTCTCAAATTTTAGAAAAAGCTGTTACACAGCAACTCACTGCCTTCCTGAAGACAATGTATACGAAACGCTTCAGCCTGGTTTTAGACCCCATCATAGCACTGCGACTGCACTTGTGAAGGTGGTAAATGACATTTTAATGGCATCAGACCGAGGCTCTGCATCTGTCCTCGTGCTCCTAGACCTTAGTGCTGCTTTTGATACCATCGATCACCACATTCTTTTGGAGAGATTGGAAACCCAAATTGGTCTACACGGACAAGTTCTGGCCTGGTTTAGATCTTATCTGTCGGAAAGATATCAGTCTGAGTCTGTTGGTCCTCTGACAAATCAACTATAAATTTTGGTGTTCCTCAAGCGCTCCATTTTAGGACCACTATTGTTTTCACTATATACACTGCTCAAAAAAAAATAAGGGAACACTTAAACAACACAATGTAACTCCAAGTCAATCACACTTCTGTGAAATCAAACTGTCCACTTAGGAAGCAACACTAATTGACAATAAATTGGAATAGACAAAAGGTGGAAATTATAGGCAATTAGCAAGACACCCCCAATAAAGGAGTGATTCTGCAGGTGGTGACCACAGACCACTTCTCAGTTCCTATGCTTCCTGGCTGATGTTTTGGTCACTTTTGAATACTGGCGGTGCTTTCACTCTAGTGGTAGCATGAGACGGAGTCTACAACCCACACAAGTGGCTCAGGTAGTGCAGCTCATCCAGGATGCACATCAATGCGAGCTGTGGCAAGAAGGTTTGCTGTGTCTGTCAGCGTAGTGTCCAGAGCATGGAGGCGCTACAAGGAGATAGTAGCAGGCCACAAATGTGCATGTGTCTGCTCAAATGCACATTGTGGCCTGCTGGAGGTCATTTTGCAGGGCTCTGGCAGTGCTCCTCCTTGCACAAAGGCGGAGTAGCGGTCCTGCTGCTGGGTTGTTGCCCTCCTACGACCTTCTCCACGTCTCCTGATGTACTGGCCTGTCTCCTGGTAGCGCCTCCATGCTCTGGACACTACGCTGACAGACACAGCAAACCTTCTTGCCACAGCTCGCATTGATGTGCCATCCTGGATGAGCTGCACTACCTGAGCCACTTTGGTGTGGGTTGTAGACTCCGTCTCATGCTACAACTAGAGTGAAAGCACCGCCAGCATTCAAAAGTGACCAAAACATCAGCCAGGAAGCATAGGAACTGAGAAGTGGTCTGTAGTCACCACCTGCAGAACCACTCCTTTATTGGGGTGTCTGCTAATTGCCTATAATTTCCACCTGTTGTCTATTCCATTGCACACAGCATTGTGAAATTTATTGTCAATCAGTGTTGCTTCCTAAGTGGACAGTTTGATTTCACAGAAGTGTGATTGACTTGGAGTTACATTGTGTTGTTTAAGTGTTCCCTTAATTTTTTTGAGCAGTGTATTTTACCTCTTGGTGATGTCATTCGGAAACATAATGTTAACATTCACTGCTATGCGGATGACACACAGCTGTACATTTCGATGAAACATGGTGAAGCCCCAAATTGCCCTCCCTGGAAACCTGTGTTTCAGACAAAAGGAAGTGGATGGCGGCAAATTTTCTATTTTTAAACTCGGACAAAACAGAGACTAGTTCTAGGTCCCAAGAAACAAAAAGATCTTCTGTTGAATCTGACAATTAATCTTGATGGTTGTGCAGTCGTCTCAAATAAAACTGAAGGACCTCGGCGTTACTCTGGACCCTGATCTCTCTTTTGACAAACATATCAAGACTGTTTCAAGGACAGCTTTTTTCCATCTACGTAACATTGCAAAAATCAGAAATTTTCTGTCCAAAAATGATGCAGAAAAATGTATACATGCTTTTGTCACTTTTAGGTTAGACTACTGCAATGCTCTACTTTCCGGCTACCCGGATAAAGCACTAAATAAGCTTCAGTTAGTGCTAAACACGACTGCTAGAATCTTGACTAGAACCAAAAAAAGTGTATCATATTACTCTAGTGCTAGCCTCGCTACACTTGTTTCCTGTTAAGGCAAGGTCTGATTTAAAGGTTTTTACTGCTAACCTACAAAGCATTACATGGGCTTGCTCCTACCTTTCCGATTTGGTCCTGCTGTACATACCTACATGTACGCTACGGTCACAAGACGGAGGCCACCTTACTGTCCCTAGAATTTCTAAGCAAACAGCTGGAGGCAGGGCTTTCTCCTATAGAGCTCCATTTTTATGGAATGGTCTGCCTATCCATGTGAGAGACGCACTCGGTCTCAACCTTTAAGTCCTTATTGAAGACACATCTCTTCAGTAGGTCCTATGATTGAGTGTAGTCTGGCCCAGGAGTGTGAAGGTGAACGTAAAGGCACTGGAACAATGAGCCGCCTGGCCGGTTCCCCTCTCTCTACTGGGATTCTCTGCCTCAAACCCTATTACAGGGGCTGAGTCACTGGCCATGGCATCCCTAGGAGGGGTGCGTAACTTGAGTGGGTGGAGTCACTGACGTGGTCTTCCTGTCCATGTTGTGCCGTGGGGTAGATCTTTGTGGGCTATACTCTGCCTTGTCTCAGGATGGTAAGTCGGTGGTTGAAGATATCCCTCTAGTGGTGTAGTGGTGTGGGGGCTGTGCTTTGGCAAAGTGAGTGGGGTTATATCCTGCCTATTTGGCCCTGTCCGCGGGTATCATCGGACAGGGCCACAGTGTCTCCCGACCCCTCCCGTCTCAGCCTCCAGTATTTATGCTGCAATAGTTTGTGTCAGGGGGCTAGGGTCAGTGTGTTATATCTCGAGTATTTCTCCTGTCTTATCCGGTGTCCTATGTGAATTTAAGTACGCTCTCTCTAATTCGCTCGCTTTTTCTCTTCCCCTCTTTCTTTCTCTCTCTCAGAGGACCTGAGCCTTAGGACCATGCCTTAGGACTACCTGGCCTGATGACTCCTTGTTTTCCCCAGTCCACCTGGTCGTGCTCCTGCTCCAGTTTCAACTGTTCTGCCTGCGGCTATGGAACCACGACCTGTTCACCGGATGTGCTACCTATCCCAGACCTGCTGTTTTCAACTCTCTAGAGACAGCAGGAGCAGTAGAGATACTCTGAATGATCGGCTATGAAAAGCCAACTGACATTTACTCCCGAGGTGCTGACCTGTTGCACCCTCTACAACCACTGTAATTGTTATTATTATTTGAGCCTGCTGGTCATCTATGAACATTTTGGCCATGTTCTGTTATAATCTCCACCCGGCACAGCCAGAAGAGGACTGGCCACCCCTTGTAGCCTGGTTCCTCTCTAGGTTTCTTCCTAGGTCTTGGCCTTTCTAGGGAGTTTTTCCTAGCCACCGTGCTTCTACACCTGCATTGCTTGCTGTTTGGGGTTTTAGGCTGGGTTTCTGTACAGCACTTTGTGACATCAGCTGATGTAAGAAGGGCTTTATAAATACATTTGATGGACTGAGTTCTCTGCTGCCAATGACTGGAACGAATTGCAAAAATCCCTGAAGCTGGAGACTCATYTCTCCCTCACTAACTTTAAGCATCAGCTGTCAGAGCAGCTTCCCGATCATTGCACCTGTACACAGCCCATCTGTAAATAGCCCACCCAACTACCTCATCCCCATCTTCTCCTTTGCACCCCAGTATCTCTGCTTGCACATCATCTTACAACACTCCAGTGTTTAATTGCTAAATTGTAGTTATTTCACGACTATAGCCTATTTATTGCCTTACCTCCCTAATCTTACTACATTTGCACACACTGTATATAGATTTCTCTATTGTGTTACTGACTGTAACGCTCGTCTTCCTCCTCGTCTGAAGAGGAGCAAGGATCGGACCAAAACGCAGCGTGGGTTGAATACATCATTTTAATAATAATAACGAAGACGAAAATACACTTGAACAAACTGCAAAATAATAAACGACGTAAAACGGACCTGAACTTGAGAACACATAAAACAATGAACGCACGAACAGGAACAAACGAACGAACGAAACGAAACAGTACCGTGTGGTGAACAAACACAGACACAGCAACAATCACCCACAAACAAACAGTGAGAACAGCCTACCTTAATATGGTTCTCAATCAGAGGAAACGTAAAACAACTGCCCCTGATTGAGAACCATATCAGGCTAGTTGACAACCCAACATAGAAACACATAACATAGAATGCCCACCCAGCTCACGTCCTGACCAACTAAACAAGTCTAAAACAAAGAAATAAGGTCAGAACTTCACAGTACCCCCCCCTCCCCAAGTGCGGACTCCGGCCGCAAAACCTGAACCTATAGGGAGGTCTGGGTGGGCATCTGTCAACGGTGCGGCTCTGGACGTTGCCCCCACCCCACCATAGTTAATCCCCGCTTCCGTGGCCTCCTCTAATGGCTACCCTCCATATAACCCCACCGGACTAAGGGCAGCACCGGACAGAGGGCAGCACCGGACAAGAGGGGCACACGGACAGAGGGGCAGCACCGGACAGAGGGCAGCACCGACAGAGGGCAGCTCAGGACAGAGGGCAGCTCCGGACTGAGGGCAGCCCGCGGACTGAGGCAGCTCCGGACTGAGGGGCAGCTCCGGACTGAGTAACGGCTCCGGCAGGCATGGCTGGGGGGCGGCTCCGGCGGCTCCTGGCCGGCGGGCGGCTCCGGCGGCTCCTGGCCGCGCGGGCGTTCCTGGCGGCTCCTTGCTGGCGGGCGGCTCCTGGCGGCTCCTGGCTGGCGGCGGCTCCTGGCGGCACCTGGCTGGCGGGCGGATCCTGGCGGCACCTGGCTGGCGGGCGGCTTTTGGCGGCTCCTGGCTGGCGGGCGGCTCTGGCGGCTCCTTGGCTGCGGGCGGCTCGGCTCCTGGCTGGCGGCGGCTCTGGCGGCTCCTGGCTGGGGGCGGCTCTGGGCGGCTCCTATCTGGCGGGCGCACAGGCTCTGGAGACGCCACAGGAAGCTGGTGCGTGTGTAGGCACTGTGGTAATGGGCTGGAGACACCGCACCACAGGGCGAGTCGTGGAGAGAACAGGGCTCTGGAGACACACGGAAGCCTGGTGCGTGGTGTTGCACTGGTGGTACTGGGCTGGGCAGGGAGGTGGCGCCGGATATAACCGGACCGTGCAGGCGTACTGGCTCCCTTGAGCACCGAGCCTGCGAACCTTACCTGGTTGAATGCTCCCCGTAGCCCGACCAGTGCGGGAGGTGGAATAACCCGCACTTGCTGTGTTGGCGAACCGGGGACACCATGCGTAAGGCTGGTGCCATGTATGCCGGCCCGAGGGAGACGCACTGGAGACCAGACGCGTTGAGCCAGCTTCATGGCACCTGGCTCAATGCTCAATCTAGCCCGGCCGATATGTGAGCTGGAATGTACCGCACCGGCTATGCACACGTACAGGAGACACCGTGTGCTTTACCGCATAACACGGTGTCTGCCCGTACTTTCGCTCTCCACGGTAAGCTCGGGGAGTTGGCGCAGGTCTCCTACCTGACTTCGCCACACTCCCTTGTAGCCCCCCCCCCAAGAAATTTTTGGACTTGACTCTCAGGCTTCCGTGCTAGCCGCGTACCTTCATAACCACTGGTTCCTCTCTCCAGTTGCCTCTGCTCTCCTAGCTGCTTCCACCTGTTCCCATGGGAGGCGATCCTTTCCAGCCAGGATCTCCTCCCATGTGTTAGCAACCCTTGCCGTCCAAAACGTCTTCCCATGTCCATTCCTCCTTCTTGCGCTGCTTCTGCTGCCGCTGCCTGTTACCACGCTGCTTGGTCCTGGTTGTGGGGGATTCTGTAACGCTCGTCTTCCTCCTCGTCTGAAGAGGAGCAAGGATCGGACCAAAACGCAGCGTGGGTTGAATACATAATAATTTAATAATAATAACGAAGACGAAAATACACTTGAACAAACTGCCAAAATAATAAACGATGTAAAACAGACCTGAACTTGAGAACACATAAAACGATGAACGCACGACAACAGGAACAAACGAACGAACGAAACGAAACAGTACCGTGGTGAACAAACACCGACACAGCAACAATCACCACAAAACAAACAGTGAGAACAGCCTACCTTAATATGGTTCTCAATCAGAGGAAACGTAAAACACCGCCCCTGATTGAGAACCATATCAGGCTAGTTGACAACCCAACATAGAAACACATAACATAGAATGCCCACCCAGCTCACGTCCTGACCAACTAAACAAGGCTAAACAAAGGAAATAAGATCAGGAACAGGACTGTATGTTTGTTTATCCCATGTTTAACTCTGTGTTGTTGTTTGTGTCGCACTGCTTTGCTTGATCTTGGCCAGGTCGCAGTTATAAATGAGAACTTGTTCTCAACTGGCCTACCTGGTTAAATAAAAGGTGAAATATAAAAATATAAAAAATCTGTACTTTTTGGATACTAGAACATGAAACCAGCTCAGTACTAGAATTTGTGTTATTTTCTGTGTCAAATGTGTCTCACGTCATATACGGATTGAGGGGATCGAGTCTGTCTAGTAATTTGTCTGAATCTTCTCAGAGGCAGTAGCTAGCCAGGCAAGCTAGTTTTGAGAAGTAAGAGAACAGATAGAAAATGCTGACAGCGTGGCTTTCAGTTGAAAGTACAACTGACTAGGTATCTCCTTTCCCTTTCTTAAAAAAAAAAATCCACATCCCCGCCCGCAACTTGTTGACAAAACTGGCTCCAGAAACGAACTATGGGAAAACTTTGCTTACAGAGAAGATGAGCCAGCCCACCGAAACTAGGCAGAAGGTGTTACAAAGTAGTGCAGTGCAAGGGAGGCTAAGTTCCAAAATGATATAATTGATCTTGATGCTCCTTTCCAATAAAAATTGAGGGTATAATTCTGGTGACATCATAATCGATGCATGGCTGCCGTTTGATAAATAAAAATAATCTTGCTCTTTTGTCCATACTAATAATAATAATCTCATCATGTAGGCTATATGTGCGCTCTAGCCAACAGCACGCAGATACAGTTGAAGTCGGAAGTTTACATACACCTTTGCCAAATACATTTACACTCAGTTTTTCAGTTTCAGTTAGGATCACCACTTTATTTTAAGAATATAAAATGTCAGATAAACAGTTTTGTGAAGTGCACCGGTCCCTCCTGCAGGAAAGCACCCCCACAACATGTTCTTTGGCTTGCAAGCCTCCCCATTTTTCCTCCAAACATAACAATGATCACTATGGCCAAACAGTTCTATTTTTGTTTCATCAGACCAGAGGACATTTCTCCAAAAAGTACGATCTTAGTCCCCATGTGCAGTTGCAAACCG
Organism: Salvelinus sp. IW2-2015; assembly: GCF_002910315.2. NCBI lineage: Eukaryota > Metazoa > Chordata > Actinopteri > Salmoniformes > Salmonidae > Salvelinus > Salvelinus sp. IW2-2015. The sequence continues at coordinate 59,966 of NW_019942846.1, forward strand.
TAGTCTGGCTTTTTTATGGCAGTTTTGGAGCAGTAGCTTCTTCCTTGCTGAGCGGCCTTTCAGGTTATGTCGATATAGGACTCATTTTACTGTGGATATAGATACTTTTGTACTTGTTTCCTCCAGCATCTTCACAAGGTCCTTTGCTGTTGTTCTGAGATTGATTTGCACTTTTCACACCAAAGTACGTTCTCTAGGAGACAGAACGTGTCTCCTTCCTGAGCGGTATGACGGCTGTGTGGTCCCATGGTGTTTATACTTGCGTACTATTGTTTGTACAGATGAACATGGTACCTTCAGGCATTTGGAAATTGCTCCCAAGGATGAACCAGACTTGTGGAGGTCTATAATTTCTGATATCTTCGCTGATTTCTTTTGATTTTTCCATGATGTCAAGCAAAGAGGCATTGAGTTGGAAGATAGGCCTTGAAATACATCCACAGGTACACCTTCAATTGACTCAAATGATGTCAATTAGCCTATCAGAAGCTTCTAAAGCCATGACACTATTTTCTGGAATTTTCCAAGCAGTTTAAAGGCACAGTCAACTTGTGTTTGTAAACTTCTGACCACCTGGAATTGTGATACAGTGAATTATAAGTGAAATAATCTGTCTGTAAACAATTGTTGGAAAAATTACTTGTGTCATGCACAAAGTAGATGTACTAACCGATTTGCCAAAACTATAGTTTGTTATCAAGAAATGTGTGGAGTGGTTGAAAAGCTAGTTTTAATGACTCCACCCTAAGTGTATGTAAACCTCCGACTTCAACTGTATCGCTGTTGGCTAGAGCATACGTTCCAATACCTCGCTATATAACGCAACATTTTACGGGAGAAAATCATTTGTAGAGGTGAAAATGTGATGGAAACCCATTTAACTTGAATGTTTTATTCGGTTAATGGGAATTTAACCGCAAAAAGGTATTTTATGTGCACTACATTATCACACACAGCCTTTTATCTGCAACAAGTCAATTTGATGGAAACATCTCTGGAGGGAAAATGCGCATGTTGTTTTAATGTGGATTTTGGAATATTCACATGAAAATATGTCGCAAATTGAATGAAAACCTAGCTACTGAAGTGAACATATATTAAGCATGGCATTCATGTGAGCATTATAGTATGATTACAACCCAAAAGTAATGTGAAATGCACCCATAACTTGACAGCAGTATATTTAAACTACTTAGTTTGGGCTTGCTAGCGGTAGCCAGCCAGTAGCCCTGGGCGGAGCATTGCACCCTGGGAATTGTAGTATGCCGTGTAAAATCCATTCTATTTCTTTGGTGTATAGACTAGTGTTGTCACGACACCAGATTTTTTTTACTTCGATACCAATAGCAGGTTTAGTATCACGATACCAAAATTATACTCCATACCAAAATGATACCACGGCAAAAAAAAAGAAAGAAAGCCAATTAGCTCAAGTCACAGAATAACCACTGGATATTATTGTACTTCAACATTGAACAATGTGTTGATAACTGGTAGTACAACTAAAATAATAAATAAAATATATTCTCAATGCAATTTCTTTCAAAAAATAAAACACCATATTAAATAACAGAATATCAAAAATGTTCCTTATGCAAAACCATATCTGAGACTCAGAGCATACAAAATTATTTTACAATTACATCTAAACTGTTTTAAAAATGTAATTTGATACATATCAGGATTAATTTGCTCATCTGGTAGTATCAGGTCGAATGAGATTCATTAAACCTATGATTCATTATTAATTCAAGCTAAATAATTGAATGTATTAAATTAATAGTTTAGTTCCACGACAATTAAAAACACTGAAGCGCATTTCTGAAGCTTCTAGACTGCAATAGTCTACATTACAATCTATAGTCAGCATTTGCCATATACTAATGTAAATGATAATATTACATCATAATCCATAGTCTTAACTACAATCTACAGTCAAGACTTCAGATAATTATGCTAATCTCAAACGATAATATTGTTTACATACTTATTTTTCTCTGCTCTGAACTGCTGTGTGCAGTCATCAAACAGCTTCTGGTTCATCTCCATGAAGAGCTTGAGAGCATTGTAGATGAGGCCATGGATGGTCCTGCACACACACACACACACACAGAAGTGAGTCAGTCTACCGTCATGTCTTAAAAGGCAGCCCTGTCCTCCAGCCCAAACCAAAATTTGATTCAGGGGAATGAGCAAAGTATGTCTGTACTAATGTTGAGCTCTCCGCATTCAACACTGCACTTTCAGAGCAGCTTAATGTTAAATAACATAAAACTGTTTGGTAAGGTGTTGACATTCAAGGGGCAATGTCTTTCAAATTCAGCTAAATTCAATACATTTGCTGGGGGCCTGGGTTCTAATATGGATTATTGGAAATATTTCAAAACTGAACGTTTGATTGAGCCTGCCTGGAGTGCCAGATGGGTGCGCACTTTTGGGACTATTATATTGGTTCCATTGCACCAGGCAAGCTCAATCAAAATTTTTGAAAGAAAACAAATAACATTTGAACCCAGGTCTGGCTGACACTGCATGTCCTGAGAAATGGAAGTAAGTGACCAATGGGGCATTCCGATTAGGCCACAAAGCAGAAAATGTTTGCAATGAAAAAGTTGCATTTATTAGTCCCTTCCTATTTCAGTTTGTCATCTTCCGTTTGGTGCCTAGTGAATGCGGCCCAAGTGGAGGGGCTACTTACTTGTTCCAGTGGGTCTTGGAGTTACGGTAGAGTGCCGGGAACATGATGGGTAGGATTTTGGCTGCATTGTCGCTGATTAGACTCATGATGTACTCATTGTTCCAGTAGTACAGAGCTCTCTCTGCTACCTGCACAGTGACCACAAGCATACAGCACCATCGGTCAGAACATCTCACTCAATATGACAACGGAAGGGGAAGCCATATACAGTAGGGCATCAGAAGGTTAAAGGAACACCCTCTTCTTATCCATAGACTGCTTTCAGGATAAGGAAATGAATATGTATTTTGAGTGAACTATCACTTTAATTGCAGGAGCATTAGATGGGGCAATAAGAGTACTACTGATGAGTACTCTTAAATTATCAAACAAAAAGGTGACAAAAGTAACGTGTCACATCCTTCCCTCAAGCCTATAATTAAGCCTATAATTATGGTCACCCTTGATAAAGATGAGCGAAAAAGACTGTATAAAATAAATACAACTGCTGATGTATATTGCATTCTCAAAAAACTGGGGAAGTTACATTGTTTAATACCTATGCAATTGCTCAGAGAAAGAGATTTTGTTTAACAAGTAATACAAACAGTCTTTAAAAGACAGGGTTCAAAAGTATTTGCACCCCTGTTTTCAATACTCCAGCAACCTACCCGTGCGAGGATAATGACACAGCCTTTTTCTAAAATGTTTTATGAGAATGGACAACTCATTGGGAGGGATCTTAGCCGCAAGTGGATCTTCCAACAAGACAATAACCCCAAGCACTCATCAAAATCCACAAAGAAATAGTTAATTGACCACTTTGGGTTCAAGTCTCTGGTACTTTATCCCTTGAAAACCTATGGTTTGAATTGAATAGGGCAGTCCATCTAAGCAAACAAAGGATATCAAGGATCTGGAAAGATTCTTTATGGAAGAATGGTCTAAAATCCCTTCTAAATTGTTCTCCAATCACATAAAACATTTTAGAAAAAGGCTCAGTGTCATTATCCTTTCATGGGTAGGGTGATGGAGTATTGAAAACAGGGGTGCAAATAATTTTGACCCTTATCTTTTTGAGATGATTTTTTATTACTTGTTAAACAAAATGTATTTCTCTGGGCAATTGTATTATAAAATAATATCATTTCCCAATTTCTTTGAGCATACAATATACTGTAGCGCAGTATTTCCAATATTTATGCTATACAGTCTTATTTGTTATACAGTCTTATCAAGGGTGCCAATAATTATGGACCTGACTGTATATTATGTCGGTTCTCTACTACAAGTCTGATTCAGGCAGAACCGTTAAATTCCTGGTTCTTGTTTTGTTTCCATTGTAATGGACTGCTTAGTTCTCGGAACCAACTAAAAGCATTTCACTACTGAATTTTACTTTCCCACAAGATTATAATGACTCTAAAGATCAAATGGCACCAATAGCAGGGTTCCCGTGGCATGGGGTCAGAGGGTCAGTCACCTGGAAGTGCGGGCTGGACACACACTTTGCCAGCTGCCTGAAGAGTGGCTCCATGACCTTGACGAACTCAGACGGCTCAATGACGTCCAGAATCTCCTCCAGCTCATTGAGGAACATCACCTCTTTGGGGCTGTGAGTCTTTGGCCAGTATTTGAGAAGTGCCATTACCACCTGGGAAGACAATGATCAGTGAGTGGAGTGGATATTGACCAATATATTAGTTAGTAACACTTTATAATGACTTTCATGAATAAGCATTAACATTTACTTACCTTTTTATAGTGTATATGCTAATAATAAATTAGTTAATTATTTATAAACTTGCAATGAGCATTTATACACTTTTTATCAAAACCGATCAATTTTGATAAATGGGTTGATAACCATTGCAATAGCAATACCTTCTGAGATGATGCAATACAACAACACAGAAGGAACAAACAATACACCTTCAGCCTCAGGTCAAATACTATAAACAACCGATTCACAAGGAAATGTGAGGAGAAATTTCACATGACTTACTGGTTCAGTGAGAGTGCTGTCCTTCTCTAGAAATTGCACAACACAGTATGCCAGCTAGGGGGAAGAAAAACACAATATAGAACACAATTAGTGGTGATTCAATTAGTGACGACACAATCTTATTGTGTTGACATTCACACCAAAAATAGTCCCTAACTAATCATTGTAGTCATGAAGTTGCAGTTAGTGTAGTAACTAATACTTTGGACGCAGTAATACTAGCAGTATAACGGCGATATAACTGCAATGTTCTACACTGTAACGACAATTACTGTAAGGGGTGTTTCCTCATTTTGCATTAGGCTGGGGCAAAACAGACGCTAACACATAGATCAAGCTCTAATTGAGCTACTATGCTATGCAATGGCCCACAGAGCAGACTAAGAACTGTTCTACCAGCTCAAGGGACCCACTTGGCTGACAGCAATCATACAGTGAAAGAGACACACGCCGGCCCAGAGAGCGAGAGAGAGCAAGAGGCCCCTGACAAGGACCTTTGTCGACATAGTAACTCAGGCTTGTGAATGCCAGGTATCGGATTACAGCTAGCTTGTAGCAGCCAGGATACTGCTCTCACCTCCCCCACTTACTGCCTGAACAGGCCTGACCCAACTGGAAACAACACCACTGTGTGCCAACTGGCCATAACTAGGGCTATACTCAGCCATTTCCATAGATTTCCATAGGTATATTCAGTAGGGGGAAAAAGAAAAAAGAAAGTTGCAGATCAAAATTTATTGAAGGGAGCTGAAACGACTCCCTATTCTTGACGACAGAGAATCGGGTCTGTTCTACACAATGCATTTCTATCTGAACGTTCTGTACCTTCTCACCCTCCTGAACCGAGCCCAGGGCAGAATGGCTGATAGCAGAACAATCATCAGAACTGTGTCATGTTCATTAGGGCCACACAATGGAAAACGTTTTAAAATGTCTTTCAACGGAAAATGAAAACACACGTTTGGACAAGTAAAGGTATTCCCTCCCTGTTTCAGTCTGTTTTCTTACCTTATGTGCCTAATAAACATGACATTAAACATGAAAAAATGAAGGGCTTACCTGTGGATGATAGACACTAAGTGATTTGACTTTGTGCAAAGGCAACAGGACCTTTAACAGGAAAATCTTGTGCTCCTCTTTTAGTGGTAAGGCAAACCCATTGATTATACTGTGAATAGAAAGAGAAACAAATAATTCAACTGAACTAAAAATAGTAACAGAAAATTAAAGGAATAAAGGATAAACAACAGCTGACCATGAATGGTTAGAGATCCTATCTGCAGTCGAGAAGACATCATGAGACTGGATAACAGTCAAAAATAACTATTCTAACTCCACTGCAAGACACGCTGGATTAGAGCTTGAAGTGTACCTTCCGAGTATCTCCAGTAATTCTGCAATTCCATTATGGTGCTCGGTCTCATAGATAAACCTGTCAAAAACAGAGAGACATTTTATTTTTATTTTTAGTTACACAGCCAAACATACATTTCTTAGTAGTTATAAAACTAAACAACCAAATTCACCATTGAATCTTCAGCAATCAATTTGATGTGTTAAAATATCTAAGATTAAACAAATCAGCTGAAATTAAACTCACCTATAAAATATATTATTGATGTGTTTTCTGATGTAGGCCCGTAGTCCCAGGAATTTCCCATAGATCCTGTGGAGAGTGGTTTTGAGGAAGTCCCTCTCCCGTGGGTCCTCACTGTCAAACAGGTCTAAAAGCTGTGGACACATGACATCACTCCCATCAGACTCCACAAAACCAAAGACAAGACTTTACACTAAAAGAAAGAAATGCCCTTTGGAAACATCAGCAATAAAACTGTGTGAGCATTCAACAATGTGCGAGTATCCATGTTTCTTTCAGCTCTTACCTGCATCACAAATTTTTGGTCGATGTACTTCTTTGCTATGTTCGGTTGAAAGTCGGGAGATTCTAAAAACCGAAGGAAAAATTCATAGACGAGCTGTAAAGAAAGAAAACCTTTTACAAATACCTAATTTGCTGAATGCATATCAAGAAAGATCATGTCCAAAATGCTAGTCATAATCTTTCTTTACAAAACTGTTTTGTAAAATCACAGTAATTCCCCAATGCAAATCCTATCATAATGATCCATAATAAACAGATGTGCTCGTTTGGTTTGAGCCAAGAGTTAGGGAAGGTCCAAATAACTTCAATTCTAAACTTATTAGATGTTTTCATTTTACTTCACTGTACTTCAGAGAAAGATTCGCAGCACTTAAATCTTACTCAAACAGCAGGGTTGTGTGTTCATTAGGACATGCAACAGAAAACTCTTTACGAACAAAAATGTGTGTTTAGGACAAAACCAGGTAGTTTCCGTTTGGTGCCGAATGAACACGACCCGGGCCATGTAAGCTGGGTTATTAGATGCCCTGGGTACCTGGAGATGTGGCCATGCAGCCTCAAGTGTAGGCTCGTCCTCCTCCGGGTCAAACTCTGCTCCTGTGGGATTGGACGACGGAGGCAACGTTCGGAACATGTTCACCGCAAACTGAGGGTGGGAAAAGCACAACAAAGTATATTCAGATTCAGTATATCACCCTGATGAAGGCCAGTATGGAGCCAAAACACTTCCCTTGCTGTTGTTTCATTTTACATTGAATGTAACAGGATCGCCTTGGGATTTTTTTTGTCCAAAGATTATAGGCCCTGTTTAAATACTTTAGAATGCATCATTGATCCTTCCTTCATACCTTACTCAAACACAGATATAAAATTGGTGAAAGTGATGGATGAGAGAAAGTTACCACTCGATCTAGTCACTTATAGATCTGTGTTTACCTCAAGGAGATAAGGAAGGAAGTGCACATGTCTGAAGTATTCAAACAGGGCAGTAGTATCTACTTGGCCAACTCAACCAGTTGTACATCTTTCATTGGAACCAAGTGTGTTATCATTTGTCTCCAACATCAACTGACTTGCCCTGTGGGGTGCTAGCTATAACTGCTATTCCCAGTAAAGACAGATCATGGGACAGTGCATCATGGGACAGTGCAGGTGGCCTGAGGATATAGAACACTGCTATTCCTGTTGGTTGCAGAGCTGCTAGCTAGGTAAACAAGTTCAAGCCCAGATGTAGCTTTTAAAAAAGAGAAAATATACATTTATTCATTCACAGAGGTTTTCAATTCAATGTCAAATGATTATAATAACTCATTAGCTTTACCGCTAACTGCAGAAGCTTTGATGTATAAAAGAGAAACACTTCAAAGTGAATCTGGGCGAGGACTGCTGACGGGTGGAAGACAAGCGAGAGTACAGTAGGGAGCCGGGGTAAAGCATTACGATTTGAATGTTTTAAAATCATGGACTGAACAAAATGCTTTGACACTTGAAAAGGCTCACTGCGTTTACACACTTATCCATGACAGCCTTATGCTGGGCCACAATGAGCTATCACATTAAAAACCACGACAGGCTAACTTGATGAGTCACGCTTGCAGAGAATTGCTTCATGCTTCAGATTTATAGTTTTTGTATGGCTTTGTGATGTCAATGGCTCCTCAATGAGGAAAATTGGAAATTCAATTTGGTTTGCTTTTTTGAATGGAAATTAACCCCATTCCTGTCTGTTACATCTGGTGTTGTCACTATCTATCGCTTTCTTAATTTGTGGAGCTCAAATGTAAAGCAAATTCCTGTAAAAGGCTAATAATCTGGTTAATAATTCTGACCTGACAGCTCAGAATATGCTAGCCTCAATGGAGATTCTCATGGTATTGCATTCTTTCTGTTTGGAAACATGTTTTAAAGCATGCTACCCTTACTCATTCATTCTGAACAGTGGGACCCGGGACATAAAAGTAGCACATTCTGAGGGATAGCTTAAATTGTCAGAAAGTAGCACAGTCTGGGCGATAGCACAGATGATCATAACACCAGCTCTACCCAGTCCAACTCAAAACAGCCATATTCACCCCAGCTAGGGTTGGCCTTAAGGGTGGCTCATCTACTCTCTTCCAGTCAGTCTGCTGACACTCACCATGTGCACCACCTCAGGGTAGATGGGCTCTGTGATGACGTTCCTGTTGTGGGTGATGTACTCGACCATCTCGCTCAGCGCCGCCCGCTTCACCTCCTTCCATTTCAGGTCACTTAGTGGGTCCGACAGGAAGTCAAAGAGCACGCAACACTGGCGCAGCTTCTGCACAAACAGCTTCTCCTGCTCCGCCGGAGCACAGTCTGAGGGAGAGAGAAAATAATGTTTTATAAAATGATTGTTTTGAAAAATAAATGTTCAATACTTTATGTAACTGGAATGTTATAGAAGGGTCCAGACACATTTGTGCTTTCACATGTTTTAGAGAAACTTACCCAAACAGCAAATCACTTCCTTGTTGTGTAGTATACGGGGGCCCTGAAAAAACATGAAGAAAATCTCCAAAAACACCCAAATATGTCCTTTTAGAAATGGCAAAGCTCTCAGCATAGTGATGCAGGTCTTTAGATTTTGTACACATGAAGTTGTCATTCTGAACTTTATCCACAATGTTATATTCCCATTTGCGCAACTCGAGCGGTTCCATTTTCCATGCTACAGCTAACTGCCAAAATAAAGAACACCAACATATAGTGTCTAAATAGGGTGTTGGGCCACCACGAGCCACCAGAACAGCTTCAATACACCTTGGCATAGTTTCTACAAGTGTCTGGAACGTCCTGTGTGGAAGCACCCCATGCTTTCAATATACTTTGTATCCCTAATTTGCTCAAGTGTTTCCATTATTTTGGCAGTTACCTGTAAAATGCTAGAGTCGCAACAAAATGTAATATAAGGTCGCAGTTCATAATGACACAATTTCAAGTGTACAACATCTAAACAAATGTGTCACTATACTGAGAGCTTTGCCGTTTCTAAAAGGATGTATTTGGGTGTTTTTTGAGCCTTTGTTCATGTTTTTTGGGGCCCCAATACTACATAACAAGGATGAGGAAGTGATTTGGTCTTTGGGGTACGTTTCTCTAAAACGTGAAATCACGAAAAAAGAGGGTCTGGACCCTTTGATAACATTTCATTTACATCAAAAACTGAGATTTTGTTGAGAAGAAAAATTACCTCTCCTAGAAGGTATTCTAATAATAATAATAATTTGGTGGGTGCTTATATTTATCCTATTTCACATGTATATTTGTCCTATTTCACACATGTATCTTATGCCAATTCCCCCTGAGACAGCCCTGGAGAGTGGGGGTTACAGCCAGGGTCAGCCATTATCAACTGCGACCCTGGAGCAATTAGGGTAAAGTGCCTTGCTCAAGAGCACGGCGGCAGATTTTTTTCACCTTGTCGGCTCAGGGATTCGATCAAGCATCCTTTCGGTTACTGGCCCAACACTCTAACCGCTAGGCTACCTGCCACCCATATACATTGTTTACTGCTTGCATAGCACAGGGAGGAAAATAACATACAGTAAAAAATATATATATATATATTTATATAAAAAAWTTAAAAACTCACTCAGAAGTACATACTCGTTATTTATTTAAAATAAAAATAAGTTTCACCTTTATAATCAACTATCGCAAACATGTACTATTTTACATCAGAGGTGTTTGTTGTGCTCACCATCTGTTGAGACACAGCATGCTCTTGAATAAAAAAAATATTTAACTCGGCAAGTCAGTTAAGAACAAATTGTTATTTAACTTCTCTAGGATAGGGGGCAGCATTTTCACGTTTGGATAAAAAGCGTGCCCAGAGTAAACTGCCTCCTACTCAGTCCCAGATGCTAATATATGCATATTATTATTAGTATTGGATAGAAAACACTCTGAAGTTTCTAAAACTGTTTGAATCATGTCTGTGACTATAACAGAACCTATTTGGCAGGCAAAGCCCCAAGGACAAACCATTCAGAATTTTTTGTTGTTGAGGTCACTCTCTTTTCAATGATGGCGGGCATAACAAAAACAACTCAGACCCTGTAAATAGAGTCTAAGCTACAACATACAGTACCAGTCAAAAGTTTGGACACACCTACTAATTCAAGAGTTTCTTTATTTAAAAAAAAATGTTCTACATTGTAGAGTAATAGTGAAGACATCAAAACTATGAAATAACACATATGAAATCGAGTATTAACCCAAAAAAGTATTAAACAGATCAAAATACATTTTAGATTCTTCAAAAGTAGCCACCCTTTGCCTCGATGACAGCTTTGCACACTCTTGACATTCTCTCAACCAGCTTTGCACCAAGAGTGTGCAAAGATGTCATCAAGGCAAAGGGAGGCTACATTGAAGAATCTAAAATATGTTTTAATTTGTTTAACACTTTTTTGGTTACTACATGATTCCATGCGTGTTATTTCATCATGTTGATGTCTTCACTATTATTCTACAATGTAGACAATTGTATAAATAAACTAAAACTCTGGAATGAGTAGGTATGTCCAAACTTGACTAGTACTGTATGTGAAAAGAGAGAAATCTATGTTTCCGTGTTTAGACCATAGACATGAAAAGTAAAAAAAAATACAAAATTATAATATAGTTTGACAAGCCTGTTTGTAAGCTCTGAAATGTTATCAAACTCAAACTTTTATCTTTTTCAGCGATGAAGACATGGATGACAAATAGTTTTTTATTGTTGTTTTTTATTTTATTTAACTTGGCAAGTCAGTTACGAACAAATTCTTATTTAAAATGACAGCCTACTCATGGTAAGGTGGAGTATGCAAAAAGGGTCAACTTTGAGCACCTCGATCTCCTGAATGTTTTGATCACTACCATGTGCACACGTTTGGAAGGTTTCGTTCAAATCTAAAAGGGGTGCAGACAGAAAGTGAATTCATATGGAACGACACAAAATTATCCCAAAGCCTGAGAGGTCTCATAATATTTTAATGCAATTTTTAATTGTTGCTCAAAATTCTAGTTCAAATTCTTGCTTGACAATCTTTTTCTTCTAGTGCTCTCACAAAAATGGAGGAGAGAGAGGAGAGGTGAGGAGGAGAGGAGTGAGTTCCCTGTCAATAAGGAGAACTGAGTGAGAATTCAAAGAGCCCAACATACAAGGGCCAACAATGTGTGGAGTCAGTCATCTGCATCATTGGTCGAATACACAACTGAAAAGTCATCACTTCCTGCATGTACAATACAGAGTTATAAGACCTTACGGCTTACACCCTGGGAACAACATACTCTGAGAATAGACACTCCTTCTACACCATGTCCCAAAGTCAACCATACTAACATACTGATGTTACATTCCCCAGCTAGAAACCAAAAATTGTCACTCAAACAGAAGGTGTCGCTAACAACCAAAACAAAACAGGTGGGGTTTTGAATGACACTCATATGTGTGTGTACACTGAAAGTTGACTAGCAACAACTGGGACTTAAGTCACCCACCATGAGCGGCCACAAAATTTGCCTAAATCATCAACCCTTGGAAAAGGGTACGAGTACGAGTCCGACTTAGTAACAGCATTGAGTTCCAGAAAATCTTAGTTTCTCTATTTTCAGGAATTACTCAATAGGCATATTGTTTGATTGGGGCAAAGTCCCCAATGTCAATGCCATGCTTGAGTACATTTGTCTGAATTGGCACATATGAGATTAAATCCTGATATTCTAAAAGCAGTACAACAATGTTGTCTAGAATCTCTGAGTTACTCAATCGTCCAATAGGCACAGGGTGTATTGGGCTTTCCTTCTGCACTTGAGGAAGACTATAGTCAACGTGGACAGCAGTCGCCACAGGCAGAACATCACTACCGGTTTTCACCAACCATAGCGGGTGAAGTATGGTTTCAACATGTTGACATGACACAGCTGGGTTTTTTCCTGTACGATAATGGCGATAAAGTAATCCAGATTGTAGCAGTATTTATTAGAGAGGGGTAAAGATAAAGATTTTGTTTGGGCGCCAGGCAGGTATTAACCATGCTGAAAGGAAAAGAGTAGAATAGAGCGAGTACCACTACCAGACCCACACACATCAGCAGAAGAGTGCCTAGAGTGTAGCCTGTTTACCAGATAACCAGTGGAGAGAAAAGAGAATACACACCCTATAAAACCCACATCACAACACAGGAGTAACCCCACCAAGAATACCTTATATAATAATAATAATAATAATAATAATAATAATAATAATAATAATAATAATAATAATAATAATGGCAGAGCAATTGAACGGCAACTTCATAGAAACAATTTACAAGGGAGAACCCAGTCATCAACAGAGGATTTGCAATAATCTGTATTATCTTCCAGTGGAGGAGTGCAGAGGGTATGAATGTGGGGGGTGTTCATAGACAAAACAAAGGCCTTAAAAATGTCCACAACCTTCTCGACCACATGTCATTAGTACACACCACCTCAATACAGTTCAACTAACAATACACAACTTGCAAGCACGCAACCTCCCTTTTAACTAAAATGTCAACCTAAATACTTCTGCCAGGGCAATAATAGTCCAGCACTAATGAACATCGGAAAGTGCATTTGAAAAATAGAAAGTCTGCTGCAATGTAAAGCACTGGAACGATAGAAGGAAGAGAAAGAGAGAGAGAGATAGCTGTTAGCTGTTGACTTCAGGCTTGCAGTAGTACTGTCTGACCGTCTGATGGTTTGTATGTCAAAGCTTCGCAACAATGTTGCTACTAATCTATGCGATCCATAACCGGTGCGGTCCCAAACGATAACAACCACGACCTAGAGCGGTCACACCGATGATTGAGTTGAATACTTTATAAACTACACATTGAAAATAAACAAAGCTTCTGCAGCATAGCACACACAATCAAACTGTCTCGCCAAACATGAGCTCCCCCCCCAGAGAGCTGAAAGAGCTATCTTTATTTCCTCCTTCCTTACTGCTGATGCGCTCTTAAAGTGGCAGCGCACGGTGAAGGCTCCGTGCAGAATTCTTCCACAAGATTAACAACTTTTTTCACTATGGGGTAAGGGCTTGAAAAGCGAGCTTGCAACAGTGACCCCAGAATGGGTAACAAAACCAGGACTTGGTCACCCACATCGAAAGTGCGGTTTTGGGCCTTTCGACCGTACCAAACTTTCATTTTTGTTTGCAGATTCTTACTGGCAAATTCACAGGCGCGGTGCAATCTGTATCGAAAAGCGCTAACGTACTCCAACAGATTTGTTTTTGTGTTTAATCAGGGTAAGCTGTTGCCCTGCAACAACCTCTCCCTCAGCAAGCTCAAATGACCTCTGATATGATGTCCAAACACAAGCTTATTCAGACTAAAACCCGAGAGATTCCTGAACAACCTCCCTTGTTGCAAACAGCACAAGAGGGACCCCTTCATCCCAGTCTTTCTCAAACTCAAAGCAGTAAGCTCTCAATGTATACTTCAAAGTCTTATTAACTCTCTCAAGAACACCTTTAGACTCTGGGTGGTAGACACTAGAGGGGCAATGGGTAACACCCAACTGCTGTAGCACTTGCTGGAATACCATTTAAATTAAATTAGAACCTTGGTCTGATTGCACTACCTGCGGAATCCAAAAGTTGAAAAGAATTTCACCAGGGGCCTTAATACTTGGAGCCGTGATTTTCCTCAGTGGAATGGCCTCAAGGAAACGAGTGGCAGTGCCCATGATGGTTAAGAGAAACTGGTTACCACTCTTTGCTTTGGGCAAAGGTCTAACACAATCCACCAGAACCCTGCTGAAAGGTTAGTCAAAAGCAACAATAGGCTGCAAAGTTGCAACCGGTACAGCTTGGTTCGATTTACCCACTGGCAAACACGACAGGATTTACAGTAAGCCACAACATCTTGTTTCAGACCAGGCCAGAAGAAGTTACACAAGATACGGTCATACGTCATGCTGACCCCAGATGGCCTGCAATACTACCACCGTGATTCAACCATAGTATCTCTTGTCGAAGTTGTAACTGGAAAGACAATTTGAGATACACTGGGCCAATCGTCTTGTACAGAAATGGCCCTAGAACGCCATTTCCCCATCAGAACACCAATTCTGTCAAAGTAATCCCCACAAACCATCAAACTCCTCCTCGGAACATATATCTTTAAAAAGAGGGGAGAGGGTACCATCTTTACTCTGTTTTGCAATCAGCTGCTTCCTAGACATCGACGTGTCAACTGTATGGACCCTATCTTCTTTCAGTGGTCCTTCAAACTCGCTCGTCTTTGTAGGAGAGGTCAACTCAGGAGGTTTAAAGAAATCAGGATCACACAAACGTCTCAGACAGATCGATCAAGGTGGGGTCGCTGACATCCTCCTCAACACTAGACTTGCTCCCWGCAACTTTCTTAGACAGCATGTTAACGACGCACGCTGGGAACACTCTAGGGTACTTTTCAGGTAACCCATCAGATTCCTTACAAACGACAAGATTTGGCACGACATCACCTCCAGCCAAATCTTTTTCCAAAATGAATGAGACCCCCCTTCACTGCTAGGCTATGCCTCACTCCAACGACAACGAACCAGAAACAAGATCAGACTCAAGTTCCACATTATACAAAGGAACTCACATGCAACACATCTCCACTCTTTGTACTAACACAATGTAACCAGTTGATGAAGTGTCAGACGATGGCAAAACACTCTCCAAAATGAAGGATTGGGCTTCCCCAGTGTCTTGCAGGACCTTCACTGGCTGCCTAACAGAATTACCCCTCGGTAGAGACACGAACCCGTCTGAAACATCAGATCCAAAATCCTGTTTAGGAGATACACCAGTCCCAAACAACCAGAGACTTGATGGGCTGGAGTGCTCCCACAAGAAACAGATTTTTCTCCCTCAAATTGTTCTGTTTCATCTTAGGACACAGAGACAATGTTCCCTTTCTCACAGCAGTAATTATAAACTGGCGGATGCGGAAAAAAAGTTATTTTCTGCCGATCTTTATCTTTGGGCACTGTAGAAAAAGACTGAAACCTTGTAGTAGGATGTGTCTTCTCAGAATTGCTTTTCGCATTGGCATAACTACTGGGTGCTTTGTTTGTGAAGGTAGGTTTATGTGTCAACACAAACTCATCTGCACAGACTGCAGTTTTCTCAAGAGTGAGATCCTTGTGCTCATCAATGTAGGTAGCAACCCTCTAATGAAGGCAATTCTTGAACTGCTTGAGAAATATGTGTCTTGACCTCTTGAGAACCACACCACCGATCAAAAATACATGCTTGTTCCCTTGCAAACTCAACATGGTTTTGTATTTCTGTTTTCCATAATTTACAGGACAGTTGTCTGTATGCATCTGGGACCAAAACCAGAAGGATAACAGCTTTAAACTTCTTTGGGCTGCAAGCCCGAAGCCGGGCACAATATGACAACAGCCACTTCAAGTGCAGGGTGCGAAATTCAAAATATATTTTTTAGAAATAAATATTTAACTTTCACACATTAACAAGTCCAATACAGCAAATGAAAGATAAACATCTTGTGAATCCAGCCAACATGACCAATTTAAAATGTTTTACAGCGAAAACACCACTATATTTATGTTAGCTCACCACCAAATACAAAAAGGACAGACATTTTTCACAGCACAGTAGCATGCACAAAACCAACCTAACTAACCAAGAAACCAACCAATCTAACCAAGAAACAACTTCATCAGATGACAGTCTTATAACATGTTATACAATAAATCTATGTTTTGTTTAAAAAATGTGCATATTTGAGGTATAAATCAGTTTTACATTGCAGCTACCATCACAGCTACCGTCACAAATAGCACCGAAGCAGCCAGATAATTACAGACACCAACGTGAAATACCTAAATACTCATCATAAAACATTTCTGAAAAATACATGGTGTACAGCAAATGAAAGACAAGGATCTTGTGAATCCAGCCAATATTTCCGATTTCTTAATTTTTACAGCGAAAACACAATATAGCATTATATTAGCTTACCACAATAGCCAGAAACACAAGCCATTTACCAGCAGCAAAAGTTAGCGATCGTGACAAACCAGCAAAGATATATAATTTTTGACTAACCTTGATAAGCTTCATCAGATGACAGTCCTATAACATCAGGTTATACATACACTTAT
Source organism: Salvelinus sp. IW2-2015 (assembly GCF_002910315.2). Classification (NCBI taxonomy): domain Eukaryota; kingdom Metazoa; phylum Chordata; class Actinopteri; order Salmoniformes; family Salmonidae; genus Salvelinus; species Salvelinus sp. IW2-2015. The sequence continues at coordinate 76,688 of NW_019942846.1, forward strand.
GTTTTGTTCGAAATGTGCATATTTAGAGCTGAAATCAGTGTTAACATTGTGCTAACGTAGCATCTTTTTCCCAGAATGTCCGATATTTTATGACACTCAACTATTCTGACCAAATAACTATTCATAAACGTTACTAAAAATACAGTTGTATAGGAAATGATAGATACACTAGTTCTTAATGCAATCGCCGTGTTAGAATTCTAAAAATAACTTCATTACGACATCCAGCTTAGTTATAGCGAGAGAGTGCCCAAAATCTGGGCGCAAACTACTAGTACAACATGTTCGACAATATATGAATAGCATCATAAAATGGGTCCTACTTTTGATGATCTTCCACAGAATGTTGTACAAGGGGTCCTTTCGGGGAACAATCGTTGTTTGGTTTTAGAATGTCCTCTTCTCCAGTCAATTAGCACGGAAAGCTAGCAAAGTGGCGCGAAGCTCTCCTTCGTGAACAAACGCAGACAAAGCAACACCCCTAACGTCCCGGAAAAATTTAATAATCTAATAAAACTATATTGAAAAAACATACTTTACGATGATATTGTCACATTTATCAAATAAAATCAAAGCCGGAGATATTAGTCGTCTATAACGACAGCTTTACAGAAGGCAATACCAGGTCCCTCTCGCGCTTTCCAGAAAACAGGAAATTGGGGTCACGTCATGCCAAGAGCTTTTATTCGACATCAGATCATGTTATATCTCCATTTCTTCTCACTGCCTGTTGACATCTAGTGGAAGGCGTATGAAGTGCATGTATACTAATAAATATCAAGCACATTTATAGGCAGGCCCTAGAACAGAGCATCGATTTCAGATTTTCCACTTCCTGTCAGGAAATTTGCTGCAAAATMAGTTCTGTTTTACTCACAGATATAATTCAAACGGTTTTAGAAACTAGAGAGTGTTTTCTATCCAATAGTAATAATAATATGCATATTGTACGAGCAAGAATTGAGTACGAGGCCGTTTGAAATGGGCACCTTTTATCCAGGCTACTCAATACTGCTCTGCAGCCCAAACAGGTTAATCAATCAATTTATTTTTTATTTTATATAGCCCTTCGTACATCAGCTAATATCTCGAAGTGTTAACAATGTCATAATCAAAACTCTGGTCAAGCGATAAAGCGGCGTACACTTTCCGAGCTTTTCTCACTTACCAAATATCTCGCGGCCATTTTAGGCATGTGGCAATCTGCTCAAACAGAGTAAAATATACGTCCACCTTTTCTTTGAAAGGCGATAAAAGTTGGCTGTTCCGACCAAGATCAAACTCTGTTGAGGGTCCAGGATGGCTTGACTAGATTCAGAGTTCTTCCAAATCTCTTAATCGAATGGCATTCTTCCATTCCTGTTCCCTTCCCTCGTGCTAAATCTCTAATTTCTGTTGTTCCATTTCGCCTTTAGTTCTACCTCTCGCAGTTGCACTTCTATGGGGTGTAGTCTACCACCCGTAGGACCCTTTTCATCATCCTCGCTCTACGGAAGGATTTCATCCTACACAAACAGTATAGACGAACTCTGAATACTCCTTTTGAATTGGCATGTGCAACTTTGATGTCATAATGCTTTGCAATGATAAGCAGATTCTCCTTCGTAGATTTATCTAGTATCTCCCATGTAGGGTTTTCCACAAATGCTTTCAACTTAAAGTCCATGTTTTTTATTATTAGCCTGCGTGTTCATGCAACTTTCAAAATGATGAGCATTTACCATACTACTGGGAAACAAGAACCCGGACGAGCCCCATTTTGTTACATTCCCCAGCAAGAAACCCCAAATTGTCACTCAAAACAGAAGAGAGAACTAGCAAAGAGTCACAAACAACCAAAATGAAACAGGTGGGGTTCTAAGAGGGGGTTCGGAAAGTCAATCATGGGTGTGTCCACTGAAAATTGACTAGCAACAACTGGGACTTAAGTCACCCACCATGAGAGCCCACTAAGTTTGCCCAACAAGAGGCAAACAAAATAAAACCCACACCGAACTTAATGACCGGAAGCAAAACAAAATGGTGGAACAAAACAAAAACTGGGAAGATCAGATAAAGGATTGTTTTTTAGAAATCAAAATCGAGAGCGCCAACTAAAAGGTGTTAACCCTCCACATTTCTTAAGCCAACTGGAGCACTAGGCCAGCACAGGTGAAACACCTTCCCACTAACGAGATGACAAACCAGCACAGGTGTAACACATACTGACTAATGAGGTGACATCAATCGGTGCGCCCCATCTGCAAACGTCCAACCTCAAAATATTAATGGAAAAACCAAAGCCTATAACACTGCCAATGTAAACGACAAATACAGGAGGCAAATAAGCACATTTGCCATCACTAATCCCCATTTGCCATACCAACATGGCAACAGGAAGCGCACTGGGCGGCAGGCAGTCAGCATGATAGAGATATCATTACTAGAACATGCTAAACCTGGTGTCACAGACAGCATTGGGAACATTCCACAGTGCCAGTCTATTACTTAACTTCTCTAGGGTAGGGGACAGCATTCGGAATTTTGGATGAAAAGCATGCCCAAATTAAACTGCCTGCTTCTCGGGCCCAGAACATATGATATGCATATAACTGGTAGATTTGGATAGTAAACACTCTAAAGTTTCCAAAACTGTTAAAATAGTGTCTGTGAGTATAACAGAACTGATTTGGCAGGCGAAAATCTGAGAAAACCCATTCGGGAAGTAGTTTTTTTGTGTGGTTTTGTAGTTTTCTATTCAATGCCATTACAGTATCCATTGACATAGGACTCAAATTGCAGTTCCTATGCCTTCCACTAGATGTCAACAGTCTTTAGAAATTGTTTCAGGCTTGTATTCTGAAAAAATTGGAAGTAAAAGCAGTCTGAATGAGTGGACCCTAAAGTGTCACAGAGCTTTTTCATGCGCGAGACCGAGAGTGTGCCTTTCTTGTTTACCTTTTACATTGACGATGTTATTGTCCGGTTGAAATATTATCGTTTATTTAGGCTAAAAACAACCTGAGGATTGAATATAAACATCGTTTGACATGTTTCTATGAACTTTACGGATAGAATATGGATTTTTTGTCTGCATGTTTTGACTGCGTTTGAGCCTGTGGATTACTGAAGAAAATGCGCAAACAAAACGGAGATTTTTGGATATAAAGAGACTTTATCGAACAAAAGGAACATTTATTGAGTAAATGAATATCTGCTGAGTGCAACCATATAAAGATCATCAAAGGTAAGGGATTAATTTTATCTCTATTTCTGACTTGTGTAACTGTTCTACTTGGCTGGTTACTGTTTGTAATGATTTGTCTGCTGGGCTATGTTCTCAAATAATCGTAAGGTATGCTTTCGCCGTAAAGCATTTTTTAAATCTGACACCGTGGTTGGAATCACAAGAAGTTAATCCTTAAACCTATGTAAAATATGTTTTGTTTTCTGAATTTTTATAATGAGTATTTCTGTATTTGAATTTGGCGCCCAGCAGTTTCACTGGCTGTTGAAGAGGTGGGACGCTAACGTCTCACGTACCCAAGAGAGGTTAATGTGTTAGGGTGGGATGTTCTCACTGTGTCACAGTTTTGACACAGTGAGCAGTCATGCTATGGCACAGAAAGCAGTCAAATTAACACACACACTATTTTAGTATAATATAATAGTTGTCTGCCTCTGCATGTCATGGCCCAAGTTCTCTCCAGGTGAAGGTGGAGTGTTTTTAATTAAAGCGGCAGAGATTTGGTGCTGATAAGACTGGTACAGTGTGTCTGCTGGTTGGTATCTGACACTAGTCAAAAGGCCCAGTTCGAAAACTTCAGAAAGGCCTCAGAAATAGACATTGTTTAGATTGGGGAAAGAGAAAAGGTAGTAACCTTTTATTCACCATTCCAATCACTTAAAGATCTGTGTACCTACCGCAAGGAAAGAAGGACGGAATGAAGGATCAAGAAACATGCTTCAGACTTCCACCGAAGTCGGTTCCTCTCCTTGTTCGGGCGACGTTCGGCGGTCGGCGTCACCGGTCTTCTAGCCATCATTGATCCACTTTTCATTTTCCATTTGTTTTGTCTTTTTTTCCTACACACCTGGTTCTCATTTCCCTCATTAAGTGTTGAGTATTTAACCCTCGTCTTGTACCTCTCAGGGAGAGCTCTGGAGTGGGCTAACGCCGTGTGGGGAGAAGGAGATGCGGCGTTGGCCGACTTCACGGAGTTCACCCGCCGTTTCCGGACAGTCTTCGACCACCCGCCCGAGGGCGGCGGGTGAACTTCTTTTCAACCTGAGGCAGGGGACGAGGAGCGCCCAGGAGTTCGCCCTGGAATTTCGGACCCTGGCCGCCGGAGCGGGACGGAACGACAGGGCCCTTATCGACCACTACCGTTGCAGCCTGCGCGAGGATGTCCGTTGGGAGTTGGCCTGCAGGGATACCACCCTCACCTTCGACCAGCTGGTGGACCCGTCCATTCGGGTTGGATAACCTGCTGGTTACCCGCGGATGTCCAGAGAGGGCTCTGTCGATTCCCTCGCCCAGCACCACCGCTCCGGTGCCTATGGAGCTGGGAGGTGCTGCGCTCAGGGAGACCGGAGGAGGGGCTTTCACGTGTACCATCTGTGGCCGCAGAGGTCACACTGCTGGTCGGTGCCGGGTTGATTCCTCTGGGGATCGAGGCAGCAGGCAGGGCACTCTGGCGTCATCCCAGGTGAGCCGCCACCCTTCTCACCCAGAGCCCTCTGTTGCTCATATGTTTTTGTATGTTTCTTTCCCTGAGTTTTGCCCCACATTCCCAGCATAAGGCGCTCGTTGATTCAGGAGCAGCTGGGAATTTTATAGACAGATCGTTCCCCCTTAGTTTAGGGATTCCCATTGTTCCCGTGGCTGTGCCCTTCCCCGTTCACACCTTGGAATGTCTACCATTAGGATCAGGGTTGATTAGGGAGGCCACCGCTCCTCTGGGTATGGTGACGCAGGGGGGTCGTCACAAGGAGAGAATTAGTCTCTTCCTCATTGACTCTCCTGCGTTTCCCGTGGTGCTAGGCCTACCCTGGTTAGCTTGTCATGACCCCACTGTTTCTTGGCAACGGAGGGCTCTCACGGGGTGGCAGCGAGAGTGCTCGGGTAGGAGTTTAGGGGTTTCCGTTGATGCTACTATGGTGGAAAGTCAAGACCAGGTCTCCACCGTGCGCATTCCCCCTGAATATGCCGATTTGGCTCTCACCTTCTCCAAAAAGAAGGCGACTCAGTTACCCCCCAATCGACGGGGCGATTGTGCGATAAATCTCCTGGTTGACGCTGCACCTCCCAGGAGTCACGTGTATCCCCTCTCACAGGCGGAGACAGAGGCTATGGAAACATATGTCTCCGAATTCCTGCATCAGGGGTACATTCGGTTCTCCACTTCACCCGCCTCCTCAAGTTTATTTTTTGTGAAGACGAAGGAGGGAGGTCTGCACCCGTGTGTTGACTACCGAGGTCTAAATCAGATCACTGTGAGGTATAGTTACTCGCTACCTCTTATCGCCACGGCGATTGAGTCAATGCACGGGGCGCGCTTCTTCACCAAACTAGATCTCAGGAATGCTTACAACCTGGTGCGTATCCGGGAGGGAGACGAGTGGAAGACGGCTTTCAGTACGATCTCAGGGCATTATGAGTACCTTGTCATTCCGTACAGGTTGATGAATGCTCCATCAGTCTTCCAAGCCTTTGTAGACGAGATTTCCAGGGACCTGCACGGGCAGAGTGTAGTGGTGTATATTGATGACATTCTGATATACTCCGCTACACGCGCTGAGCATGTGTCCCTGGTGCGCAGGGTGCTTGGTCAACTGTTGGAGCATGACTTGTACGTCAATGCCTGTTCTTCCAGCAGTCCGTCTCCTTCCTAGGGTACCGCATTTCCACCTCGGGGGTGGAGATGGAGAGTGACCACATTTCAGCCGTGCGTAATTGTCTGACTCCCACCACGGTAAAGGAAGTGCAGCGGTTCCTAGGGTTTGCCAATTACTACCGGAGGTTTATCCGGGGTTTTGGTCAGGTAGCGGCTCCCATTACCTCACTGCTGAAGAGGGGCCAGGTGCGTTTGCAGTGGTCGGCTGAGGTGTATAGAGCTTTTGGTCACCTGAGGGCTGTGTTTACCTCGGCTCCCGTGCTGGCCCATCTGGATCCCTCTTTGGCGTTCATAGTGGAGGTCGACACGTCCGAGGCTATGATTGGAGCTGTGAACTCCTCTCAGCGCATGGGTATGCCACCGAAGCTCCGCCCCTGTGCCTTCTTCTCGAGGAAGCTCAGCCCGGCGGAGCGAAACTATGACGTGGGGGACCGGGAGCTGTTGGCTGTCGTCAAGGCTCTGAAGGCGTGGAGACATTTGCTTGAGGGGGCTAAACATCCTTTTCTCATCTAGACTGACCACCGCAATCTGGAGTACATCCGGGCAGCGAGGAGACTGAACCCTCGCAAGGCAAGGTGGGCCATGTTTTTCACCTGTTTTGTTTTTTTCCCTTTCTTACAGACCAGGTTCCCAAAACGTTAAAGCAGATGCACTGTCCCGACTGTATGACACAGAGGAGTGGCCCATGGATCCCACTCCCATACTCCCGGCATCCTGCCTGGTGGCGCCGGTAGTGTGGGAGCTGGACGCAGACATTGAGCCGGCGTTATGTGCAGAGCCCGCTCCCCTCCAGTGTCACGCTGGGCGTCTGTATGTTCCGTCTGCTGTCCGTGACCGGTTGATCTATTGGGCCCACACGTCACCCTTCCTCTGGTCATCTTGGGATCTGTCAGGCGGTGCGCTGTTTGGTTGGGAAGTACTGGTGGCCTACCTTGGCCAAGGACGTGAGGGTTTATGTTTCCTCCTGCTCAATGTGCGCCCAGTGTAAAGCTCCTAGGCACCTGGCCAGAGGGAAGCTACAGCCCTTACCCGTTCCACAGCAGCCTTGGTAGCACCTGTCGGTGGATTTTCTTACCAACCTTCCCCCCTCACAGGGAAACACCACGATCCTGGTCGTTGTGGATCGGTTCTCTAAGTCCTGCCCTCTCCTCCCCCTGCCCGGTCTCCCTACGGCCCTACAGACTGCGGAGGCCTTGTTTACGCACGTCTTCCGGCACTACGGGGTGCCTGAGGATATAGTGTCTGATCGAGGTCCCCAGTTCACTTTGAGGGTCTGGAAGGCGTTCATAGAACGTCTGGGGGTCTCGATCAACCTTACCCCAGGGTTTCATCCCGATAGTAATGGGCAGGAGGAGAGAGTGAACCAGGATGTGGGCAGGTATCTGCGGTCATATTGCCAGGATCGGCCGGGGGAGTGTGCAGCGTTCGTGCCCTGGTCCGAGATGGCTCAGAACTCGCTTCGCCACTCCTCCACTAACCTCTCCCCCTTCCAGTGCGTACTGGAGTACCAGCCGGTTCTGGCGCCTTGGCATCAGAGGCAGACCGAGGCTCCTGCGGTGGACGACTGGTTCAGGCGCGCGGAGGAGACATGGGACGCCGCCCATGTTCACCTCCAGCGGGCCGTGCTGCGCCAGAAAACCAGCGCAGACCGTCACCGCAGTGAGACCGGGTCTGGCTCTCGACCCTCCGCCTGCCCCTCCGCCTGCCCTGCCGGTAGCTGGGTCCTCAGTTTGTAGGGCCATTTAAAGTCCTGAGGAGAGTGAACGAGGTTTGTTGTAGGTTACAGCTTCCCCTTGAWTACCGTATTAACACCTCGTTCCATGTGTCTCTCCTCAGGCCGGTGGCGGTTGGTCCGCTCCAGGAGTCTGAGGTGCGGGAGGTTCCTCTGTCCTCTCTGGACATCGAGGGGGCCCCGGCGTACTCCGTTCGCTCTATCCTGGATTTGAGGTGTCGGGCGAGGGGCTTTCAGTACCTCGTGGAGTGGGAGAGGTACGGTCCGAAGGAGAGGTGCTGGGTTCCGGTGGAGGACGTGTTGGACCCTTCAATGCTGCGGGAGTTCCACCGTCTCCGTCCGGATCGTCCTGCGCATCGCCCTCCGGGTCATCCCAGAGGCTGGCGTCGGGGCGCTGCTGGAGCCGCGCGTCACGACTTCCGCCGAAGGTCGGCGTCACCGATCTTCTAGTCATCATCGATCCACTTTGCATTTTCCATGTGTTTTGCCTTGTTTTTCCTCACACCTGGTTTCAATTCCCTCAATCATTTGTTGTGTATTTAACCCTCTGTTCCCCCCCATGTCTTTGTGTGGGATTGTTTAATGTAAGTGTAACGCTCGTTGTTGGAAAGATGGTCGGACCAAGATGCAGCGTGGAGTAGGTTAATCATTTTATTTATGATAACCGGCAAAAAAACAAGAAAGAGTAACAAACGAAACGTTCAGCTTTGTAGGGCTAAAAAGCAACAATACAAAAACAAGATCCCACACAAAACAGGTGGAAAAAGGCTGCCTAAATATGATCCCCAATCAGAGACAATGATAGACAGCTGCCTCTGATTGGGAACCATACCAGGCCAACATAGAAATGCAAAAACTAGTGTACCCACCCTAGTCACACCCTGACCAAACTAAAATAGAGAATAAAAAGGCTCTCTAAGGTCAGGGTGTGACAGTAAGTGCAAGTGCACTTGTTGTTTGGTGCGCAACGGGTTTTTGTACCCAAATTATCTGGTTATTTTTATGCCGTGGGTTTTGCTATTAAACTGCTCCGGCTATTACCAAGTTCTGCTCTCCTGCGTCTGACTTCCCTGCCACCGATTACGCACCCCTTACAGACATTTGTTTTTTGTATTATTTGGACAGGTTACTGACAAAGCCATGGGCTCTGAATAGGTCAAGTACGCCACATTATGCTGCAATTTCCATTGTGTCTTGCGTTCAGAATAATAAACTTAAGGCCTTTCTATGGCCATTTGTGCTATTCTATTTGCAAGAAGAATATGTCAGTTGTCTTACAACGACATAGGGGATAAGAGAGAGTGTGTGATAGCTCGCACAAAACAAATGAATTTAATTCAATGCAGGGGTGTGTCGGCTCAAATTCATAGTCAAATCAATAACACCCCACGGCATCATGGATCTTATTCAACACCCCTTGGCTTTCACAGAATACAGTGGGGGCATAGACCCACGTTTTCAGACAAGTTCAAGTCTGCATACTATTGACTCAGTGTGCTGGCTAGCCTTGCCAGGGAAACTCCACAGTAATGTAATTGAACTGAGACTCTATGTATGCCAATCTAAAGTCATTGATTTCAAAGTTTAACAAACCATACAACTATGCACAAGGACTACTTTTAACAATTTACGCTGAATATTTTGCAAAACATTTAACTAAGAACTGTGCAGATGCAAAATTTGGTAACAGAATTTTGTTAAAATCTCCCTTTGTTTTAAATTCTTTTTTTTTTTATTAACTCCTAAATATCTGCTCCGAATTAATATTAAAAAAATGTCTGCAGAAAGAATGGGGAGTCAGCTATGACATGGACTGTACTGAACTATACTCTACTTTTCTTTACTGTGCTCTACTGTAATGTACTATGCTGTCGAAACATAGAACGTCCATGACATCTATGTTTGGCCCAAATGAAGGCCGGTCCAGATGTATATGGACATTTAAATCAAGGCTGGTCTGGACCTGACTAAAAAACGAGGTCTGTGGACGTTGAAATCAAGTCAGAGCCGGGAGAGGTGACATTATCGGAGAGAGAGAGGAGAGAGAGGGAGGGGTTGTCCAGACTTTTCACACTCGCTTTGACAACCAGACAGAAAGAGAAAGAAATAGTTCTCAGCTATACATAACAGTATGCCAGAGGAAAAGAGGACAGTAGCAGGTGACCCAACTGTGGTTTGTGACTACTATGATTTCAGAAATTCTGTTACCGATTTATTATGAGGATTTTGAGTTGTAATCACTTAACAATTCATACACAAAATTGATATCAGTAAAAACACTAAGTAATTGATAGGTCTACTTTTACTTGTAACTTCTGTGAACTTTCATTATCCTCCCTACTCATGAGGGAGAGAAATTAGAAAATATCTTTAAGATGTAGGTTTTTGGTAATGCAATTTCAAGGCAATGTTTCTTAAACTTACAGAAAGCACTACAGATTCCCCTGAACTAAATATAAGTGTTGATGTTAGTTGGCAGGGTCTTTACTTCAACATTAACATGTTTTGATGTTTTTCTGATACCTTTTAATCATTTTTTTCTGGTAGATGTTTTCTAAGACCCCTTTTCCATCTGTTTGACAAGATATCAATGCCTTTGCTTTTTCCTCATTTATAGGATGGAAAACGCTAGAAAAATGTATATGCCTTAATTTCTCAAAAATATAGACTCTTAGCTTTCATTTGACACCCAATTTGACATGCTCCTATTAACTTCACATGTTGGTGCTCATGGGACATTTTACATGGAAATGACTCTTTATGAATGCGCTAGCAGTTAGCCTATTGACTGAGCTAGTCTATAGCTGAAATAGCCTACTGCTAGCCTATAGCCTACTAACTGTGCCTCATTAAGGTTTGTTTTTTCAGGGGACGGTAATAACAGGCTTTTCCCCTCTTAGGCGGAGGCAACCTCTCCTCCATAGGGAAGAGGAAGGAGGGAAGAAGGAAAAGGGCAGGGAGAGGCTGCTGCAGCAGAGGCAGTAGTCTACAACACCCTATGGCTAAGTTGTGCCCAGATGAACTGGAGTGTTACACAAACCATGAGCCGGGACCAAACAGAGACAAGCAGAATGAACACAGGCAAAGGCTACCCTTCCCTATTTCTTTCTTCCTCCTCTCTCTAACTCTCTTAAACACTTACACAGATAAGCACACACACACCCTTCCCTAGGCTATGACCTCACTTCCTTTTACATCCCTGCGCTCTGTGTGTGTGTGGGGGGGGGGGGCAGAGAGCAATAGGGTAGTAAAACCAGCTTTTCATAAGCTTTTCATAAGGAAACAATTAAACCCTTTACAAACATCAATCCTTCTGAAACAAAGACTCTTAATTAAACCGTATCTTCCCATCTTGATGACAAATCAGCCAATAACCAATGGAGGGGAAAAGAACAGCTAGAGAAATGCTGTGTCTCTCTTCCCCAGGACAAAAAGCAACAACGGTTCCTACGTACCTCTGAAGTGCATAAGAGCCACTGGCTGGAAAGGCCCATTGGAATTAGGTGCATCCACAACCATCCTGATTCCAGCTTTAGTGCATGTCAACATCTAAACTTAACCAGGAAGGCAATCCACTTAAGGCAAGGAGCCAGCCTCCATTTTAACACAAAAGCAGATCAGAAAATGAAGCTCTCTGGTGCTGCTGGAGGGAACTGGCTAGTTAGTGATGTCAGCGGCAAGGTGCGAGCCGGTTGGCTGAACACAGGCACTAAAACTGATGTAGGCAGGCAGCTGGGAAAGGCGGATTATTGGTGGAGGGAGAGCAGGAGGAGGGACTTGCAGGGACATTTGGCTCTTATTCGTCACTGTATTTTATTCTAAATATTACTGAACATGACTCTCAAGTGCTTAATGGTTGGTAAAATTCTCAATTTAAAGGAGCAAGTTGCGTACATGATGGACCTATTGTAATGTGATCAAACCAAAACACAAACGCTGCAAAAATGACACCACACTGCAACATTTGCTGGGCAAATCTCAAATAATAAACTACACTGAAAATATCACACTGAAACTAATGTAGTATCAGTGAGTATTATTGTATCTCAAAAACTGTAGGCTATCCCTGTAACCATTCCACTTGCAGAAGCAGTGCTAAATCATTGTTGGAATAGGCCTACTGTGTATGTGATAATGTGAGAGGGCCTTTTAAAATGTAGATTTTGTCCCACAAATTCTACTGAGCTGTAATTACACTAAGAACATTGTGTTTACATGTTGAGCAGTTTTGGCAATTACACAAGAGGAATATGGACTGCTCCTTATTCCACTTTTGTAATAGCAAAAACCACTCAAGTCCATTACTATGCATTTACTAAAACAATATTGTTACTATGGTATTACCACCCATGTATAACAACTTCAGTGGATTTATTTACATAATTTATCTTAGGCGTAGCGACTAAAATAACTGACAGGACAATTTTAGCATTTGCTGCATCGTGTTTGGTAACTAGTGTGCACAGTACAGTAGCTCACAATATAAGCAGGAAATGAAAGTGAGGAGAGAAAAAAAAGATGCGAAACTAGAAAATGCAGGAAATGCCCTCTTTGCTCATGCATCGATGCACATATCTACTGTATTCTCCACACAATTACATACACTCCCCTAAATATTTATTTGGACAGTGAAGATAGAACTTGACATTTGGTTCTATACTCCAGCATTTGGATAGTGAAGATAGAACTTGACATTTGGTTCTATACTCCAGCATTTGGATTTGAGATCAAATGTTTCATATGAGGCGACAGTACCGAATGTCACCATTTATTTTAGGGTATTTTCATACATATCTGTTTTACCGTTTAGAAATGAAAGCACTTTATGTATCTAATCCCCCCATTTGAAGGTGTCATAAGTACTTAGACAAATTATCTTATGTGTATTAAAGTAATCAAAGGTTTAGTATTTGGTCCCATATTCCTAGCACGCAATGACTACATCAAGCTTGTGACTCTACAAACTTGATGGATGCATTTGCAGTTTGTTTTGGATGTGTTTCAGATTATGTGGTGCCCAATAGAAATTAATGGTACATAATGTATTGTGTCATTTTAGAGTCATTGTTCTATTGTAAATAAGAATAGAATATGTTTCTAAACACTTCTAAATTAATGTGGATACTATCACGATTACGGATAATCATGAATGAATCATGAATAATGATGAGTGAGAATGTTAAAGAGGCATAAATATCATATGTCCCAACATAGTACTTCCTCTTTCAACATTGACATTAGTTATTGGGGGAAAAACACCCATACTGAGAAACCACACACAACAACCACAGTCAGCCCACCATGTCATAATCATCTGAATGTAAGGCATGTATGTAACTCTGGGCATGATGGTAATAGCCTGGTCCGATAATGTTTTTAGACCTACAGTATAAACAGCTCATTGTCATGTCATACATTTGGCAAAAGCACAAACAGAGTGTATCACTGGGCTATATGGGTGATACCGAAGTGAGATAAAATACTCTCCTTACTTCAAGATAAGCTCACATTCTGAATTTGACCTCTGGGGGAAAAAAGCTTGTCAGAGTCAGCGGCTTCCATTACATGTGAAGTAGAGCTCATGTGTTCAGTTGAAGAAAGGAATCATCAAGCAAGAAGGCCTTACTCTAGAAATTCACTGTCTGGGAGGCCAAGTCCTCTCCTAGAAATGCTAATTAATACATTCCATGTCCATGGCAACTATAAGGGCAACTCAGAGAAGGTTGCTAGAATTTCTGCTAGTTTGGTGGCTCCTTTTATTGGTCAGGAAAGATAAGTGGGAGTGTCCTTGACTTGGGGATTACATGTTTTGAAACAAACTTCCTCTTAGATCGGGCAGGTTTATGTCTGTACTCTATTAACAGTATCACTTCTCCACTTGTATTCTCTCATAAACCATATGGACATCATTTATCCTGCTCTGCTGTCAGAATTGTTATCGTCATCGACAGTTTGACAGTGGATATTAACTTGTGAAATATGGAAACTCTTTGTAGGTGCGTTATATGGTTTAGAAAACCATTAAGTCTGACTCTGCTGAAAAATACGCTGCTCTTTCCATAACATAGACTGACCAGGTGAATCCAGGTGAAAGATATGATCCCTTATTGATGTCACTTACTAAATCGACTTAAATCAGTGTAGATGAAGGGGGGGGGGGAGATAGGTTAAAGAAGTATTTTTAAGCCTTGAGACAATTGAGACATGGATTGGTGCCAGTTTGTCAAGAACTGCAACGCTGCTGGGTTTTTCACACTCAACAGTTTCCCATGTGTATCAAGAATGGTCCACCACCCAAAGGACATCCAGCCAACTTAACACAACTGTGGGAATTATTGGAGTCAACATGGGCCACAATCCCTGTGGAATACTTTCAACACCTTGTAGAGTGCAGAGTGCAAGACCCCCAAAATGTAGGCTGTTCTGTGGTCAAAAGGGGGGGCAACTCAATATTAGGAAGGTGTTCTTAATGTTTTGTAAACTCTGTCTATCTTTCTCTGAACACAAGTGACAGAGGTAGTGGCTAAAGTTCAGCTTTTATCCAACAGATGGCAGCAGAGACCTCACATGCAGGGCATTATACACAAACTGACCATTGACATGGAAAGGATAACTGCTGCCACTATTTAGACTAGAGGCATGATTCAAGGTCTTTGTTTTAGTCTCTATCAGCTATGGCAGCACATTGCCTCCGAAAAAAGTTTACTTCCTAAACCTGCCTATTACGCTTTCAGTGTGATCTGAAAAAGACAGTCCAATGTGTTTTTATGGGCTACGTTTAATCTTGCCAAAAAGGTTCAAGTGCAGACCTTTCATCAGCAGCCAAGCAATAATACATCTGTCACCTGTCAATCAAAACCCACAGACTCCAGTGCTGACATGGCAAGAATAGGACTGTGTAACTACAATTAGCATATGATTTATAACTTTTTATGATTTTTAGTCAGATCCCCATTAGCTGTTGAAGATCAGCAGCTATTCTTCCTGGGGTCCACAGAAAACATAGAACATGACAGAATACAGAACACGAATGGACAAGAACAGCAATAACATTTAAATAAGAACACTACGACTAAAGAACATTATGACTGTTTAAAAAAAAAGAAGAAGAAGGAGAAAATAAATAAATGAATAATACTAATCTCAAACATTCAAGTGCATTGGGGACACTTGAATGTAGACACTTTTAGGATGTTGCAGCTAAAGAATGCAGCAAATAAATGTATGTGTGGGTGTGTGAGAGTGTGTGTGGTTTGTGTCTCTTCAAAGACCACATTGTTCCTTGCAGTGTTGTTTTATCTGGTTTTTAATAAGTGATTTTATTGCTTGCCTGAGTTACCTGAGGTGGAGAGAATTCCATGTAGTCATTGCTCTATACCCCTCAAACTCAACTCTGGACCTAGAAGCCAGTAACACTGCATTTTCATTGTTCCCCTCTAATCATTAACTGATTTAGACCTGGTACACCAGGTGAGTGCAATTAAGTATCAGGTAGAAGAACAGAAAACCAGCAGGCTCTGAATCTCGTAGGATAAGAGTTGAATACCCCTGCACTATACAGTACTGTGCATCTCCCAGCCTCTGTTCTGGACTTGGGGACTGTGAAGAGACCACTGATTGTGTGTCTTGTCAGGTATGTATGGATTTTTTTGCTGTGTGTTAACTGGCTGAACAGACAATTTGGTACTTTCAGCACATCAACACTTCTTACAAAGACGAGCAGGGATGCAGTCAATCTCTCCTCCACTCTGAAACAGGAGAAACTGAAATTAATGTTATTGACATTAGCCGCTCCATGTACATTTGAGGGCCAGGCGTGCTGCTCTGTTCTGGGCCAGCTGCAGCTTTTCTAGGTCATTGTTTTGCCGCACCTGACCATACAACTGGGAAATAGTCAAGATGCTACAAAACCAGAGCTTACAGGATTTGTTGATTGCATGTGATGTTAAAAAAGCAGAGCATCTCTTTATCAAAGACAGACCTCTCCTCATCTTTTCAACAATATAATCAAATCAAACAACATTTTATTGGTCACATACTCATGTTTAGCAGATGTTATTGCGAGTGTAGCGAAATGCTTGTGCTTCTGGTTCCGACAGTGCAGCGATATTTAACATGTAATCTAACAATTCCACAACAACTACCTAATACACACAAATCTAAGTAAAGGAATGGAATAAGAATATTTACATATAAACATATGGATGAGTAATGACAGAGCGGCATAGGCAAGATGCAATATATGGTATAAAATACAGTATATACATATGAGATGAGTAGTGCAAGATATGTAAACATTATTAAAGTGGTATTGTTAAAGTGACAAGTGATCCATTTATTATAGTGGCCAATGATTTCAAGTATGTATGTAGGCAGCAGCCTCTGTGTTAGTGAAGGCTGTTTAAAAGTCTGATGGCCTTGAGATAGAAGCTGTTTTTCAGTCTCTCGGTCTCAGCTTTGATGCACCTGTACTGACCTCGACTTCTGGACGGTAGTGGGGTGAACAGGCATTGGCTTGGGTGGTGGTTGTCCTTGATTTTTTTTGGCCTTCCTGTGACATCGGGCGCTGTAGATGTCCTGGAGGGCAGGTASTTTGCTCCCGGTGATGCTTTGTGCATCCACATTGCCCACAAGAGCCTTTCTGTTTTGGGCGGTGCAGTCGCCATACCAGGCGGTGATACAGCCTTACAGGATGCTCTCAATTGTGCATCAATATGCTTTGACCATGACAGTTTACAATCTAATATAACACCAAGAACACAATCCATATGGCGGATCACATCAAGCTCTGAAGACAGATAACTTATAATTGAAGATATCCCTCTAGTGGTGTGGGGGCTGTGCTTTGGCAAAGTGGGTGGGGTTATATCCTGCCTGTTTGGCCCTGTCCGCGGGTATCGTCGGACAGGGCCACAGTGTCTCCCGACCCCTCCTGTCTCAGCCTCCATTATTCATGCTGCAATAGTTTGTGTCGGGGGGCTAGGGTCAGTGTGTTATATCTAGAGTATTTCTCCTCTCTTATCCAGTGTCCTGTGTGAATTTAACTTCTTTGGGGTAGGGGGCAGTATTTTGACATCCAGATGAAAAGTGTGCCCAAAGTAAACTAACTGCCTGTTACTCAGGCCCAGAAGCTAGGATATGCATATAATTGGTAGATTTGGATAGAAAACACTCTAAAGTTTCTAAAACTGTTAAAATGTTGTCTGTGAGTAAAACAGAACTGATATGGCAGGTGAAACCCTGAGGACAAACCATCCACCCCCCAAAAATTCAGCTTACCACTATTTTCAATGGCTAGTACTATAATTAAGAGCCCAAGTCCTCCCAAATTGCAGTTCCTAGGGCTTCCACTAGACGTCAACAGTCTTTAGAAAGAGGCTTGTTTTTCAGTTTCAGGCTGGTTTTTGAAAAAATGACCCAGAAATTGTCGTTTTTCTAGGTGGCTCCCATTTTGGCTGTAGTGTTTCCAAGCGCGTGGAGGAAAGCACATTCTTTCTTGTTTATCTCCGGTAAAGACGTTAACGATTCTCCGTATTAAATTTGATCGTTTATTTGCGTATTAGGATACCTAAGGGTTGATTATAAACGTTGTTTTACTTGTTTGGAAAAGTGTATTAGAAACGTTTGTGTAGTATCCTTAAAGGCTTCTTAGAGTTATGACTCATGAGACTTAAGTACGGTTTAGTATTTAATTGCACCTGGCTTAAACTACCTGAATCTTTCTTAATCATAGTTATATATGCAGACATAGGAAATAGCTACAGAAAGCGGGAAGCAAACCCCCGTCTTGAGTCAATACTGCCATCTATTGGTAAACATAAATATACCAGGTTACTACAGTTTGAGATTCATTTTGTATGCATTTTGACGGAGGGAAACTGAGTGGATTATTGACTGGATGCGCGCCAGCTAAACTGAGTTTTTATGGATATAAAGAAGAACATTATCGAACATTATCGAACATAACTGGGAGCTTTTGGAGGGCCAACAGAAGAAGATCATCAAAGGTAAGGCATTTTTTATACCGCTATTCTGACTTTTGTGTCGCAACCCCCTGGTTGAATTATGTTTGTCATGCATTTGTATGATGGGGCGCTGTCCTCAGATAATCGCATGGTTTGCTTTCGCCGTAAAGCCTTTTTGAAATCTGACACGGCGGCTGGATTAACAAGAAGTTAAGCTTTATTTTGATGTATAACACAACACAGGTGGGACGCTACCTAGCCACTGTGCTTCTAGACCTGCATTGCTTGCTGTTTGGGGTTTTAGGCTGGGTTTCTGTACAGCACTTTGTGACATCAGCTGATGTAAGAAGGGCTCTATAAATACATTTGATTGATTGATTAATCTACGAGCCAGACTTAAGGTTATTTAAGGAGTGCAGCCTACCTGGCACAATAGGGGAAGCACAGGACAGGGTGTTAGCTGGGTTGGGGTCAATTCCATTGCTATTGAGTCAATTCAGTAAGTGAACAAAAATTTCATGTCAGGAAGTAAATTAAGTTGAATTAAAATGGAATTGACCCCAGCACTGAAAAACAGTAGCTATTGTTCTAACACCACAGAGAACAGAAGGGAAACTAAAGTTTACGATCTTGTTCCTGTATTTCTCTTTCCTAATGCGTATGTARGTTCCAATCTGAGTCAAAGGCCTGACATTTAATGCCCAAATCCATTTAACATTCAAATCCAATTAACACTCCTAAATTGCCCGACACAGGTAAATAACATTTCGAGATTTATGACGCCTATCCAGCTTATTCGTTTCTTGGGGTTATTGGTGCCTGCCAGGTGTGTAAATATATCAAGTAAGATTACATGAACCTTTGTGGTCTGACTCTGACATACTGTATTCATTTGCAGATATGTAAGTTTTCACATGTTTTTTTGTTCTCCTGTCAGATAGGATAGCTATTTTTATTTAGTAAGTTAAGTTATTGAGTAATTTTTTTGCAAGTGAATAATGGACAGTTTTTTTTTTTAACCCTAAATTCTATCTACAATACACAGTCATGCGTGGGCAGTTTAGAAGTTTACTACACCTGACCTCTGTACAGTATGTAGGACCTTGCAGCCACAGTGCAGTCCTTAAACTCTTTCTTATTGGCCTACTAACTCATTTACAGCCTGGGGATGTCACCAGGCAGGCCAAAACTCCATCCCACTAAAACAGGTTGACATTTCAGGCAGTCTTTTCAAACAGCTCTTACACTAAACTCTTACACAATTTCACAGTATTTTTCCAACCTCAGTGTGGATTTACAGTACCTGTCACATCCTGATCTGTTTCACCTATCTTTGTGCTTGTCTCCACCTTGCGGCGCTCAATCTCCTCCAATTCCTCAGCCAAGGGGTAACAGGCCTTAACCTTTCTAGGACACACGTTCCGCTAGTGGAACCCCTCGACAACATTCCGCTGAAAAGGCAGAGCGGGAAATTCAAAAATATTTTTTTGAAATAAGAAACTTTCACACATTAACAAGTCCAATACAGCAAATGAAAGATAAACATCTTGTTAATCTACCCATCGTGTCCGATTTAAAAAAATGCTTTACAGCAAAAACACAACATGGGATTATGTTAGATCACCGCCAAGTCCAAAAAACACAGCCATTTTCCCCAGCCAAAGATAGGAGTCACAAAAGGCAGAAATAGAGATAAAATTAATCACTAACCTTTG
Source organism: Salvelinus sp. IW2-2015 (assembly GCF_002910315.2). Classification (NCBI taxonomy): domain Eukaryota; kingdom Metazoa; phylum Chordata; class Actinopteri; order Salmoniformes; family Salmonidae; genus Salvelinus; species Salvelinus sp. IW2-2015. The sequence continues at coordinate 95,976 of NW_019942846.1, forward strand.
ATGATCTTCATCAGATGACACTCATTGGACATCATGTTACACAATACATGTATGTTTTGTTCGATAATGTGCATATTTATATCCAAAAATCTCAGTTTACATTGGCGCCATGTTCAGAAATGCCTCCAAAATATCCAGAGAAATTGCAGAGAGCCACATCAAATAACAGAAATACTCATCATAAACTTTGATGAAAGATACATGTATTACATATAATTAAAGATACACTGGTTCTTAATGCAACCGCTGTGTCAGATTTTTTTTAAACTTTAGGAAAAAGCATACCATGCAATAATCTGAGACGGCGCTCAGATAGTAACAACATTTCTCCGACATGTTGGAGTCAACAGAAATACGAAATTAGATCATAAATATTCCCTTACCTTTGATGATCTTTCATCAGAATGCAGTGCCAGGAATCCTAGTTCCACAATAAATCGTTGTATTGTTCGATAATGTCCATTACTAGTGTCCAATTAGCTAATTTTGCTAGCACGTTTAGTTCACGTGTCCAAAAGCTGGCGCCGGTCCAGGCGAACTCGGACGAAAACTTCAAAAAGTTATATTCCAGGTCGAATAAACTGGTCAAATTAAGTAGAGAATCAATCTTCTTCTTCTGTTGTTATCATATATATCCAATAACGTTCCAACCGGAGCATACGTTTTTGTCTACAGAGTAATGGAAACACATGGCCATCTCATGACTAGCGAGCTTGACCAGGAACTAGGATTCTGCCAGACCACTGACTCAAATAGCTGCCATCCGGCCCCACATCACACTAGAGGCTTCATTCCACGTTCTACTGACTGTTGACATCTAGTGGAAGGCGTAGGAAGTGCGAACAGATCCATATCTTACTGGGAATTGAATAGGCGATGACTTTAACATCAACCAGCTCCCAGAATTTCCACTTCCTGTTTGGAAGTTTGCCTGCCATATGAGTTCTGTTATACTCACAGACATAATTCAAACCGTTTTAGAAACTTCTGAGTGTTTTCTATCCAATACTAATAATAATATGCATATATTAGCATCTAGGACAGAGTAGGAGGCAGTTTACTATGGGCACCAATTCATCCAAAAGTGAAAATGCTGCCCCCTATCCCTAAAAAGTTAAATTGTTTAACTTGGGTCAAACATTAAGGGTAGCCTTCCAAAAGCTTCCCACAATAAGTTGGGTGAATTTTGGCCCATTCCTCCTGACAGAGCTGGTGTAACTGAGTCAGGTTTGTAGGCCTCCTTGCTCGCACACGCTTTTTCAGTTCTGCCGACAAAGTTTCTATAGGATTGAGGTCAGGGCTTTGTGATGGCCACTCCAGTACCTTGACTTTGTTGTCCTGAAGCCATTTTACTACAACTTTGGAAGTATGCTTGGGGTCATTGTCCATTTGGAAGACCCATTTGCTACCAAACTTTAACTTCCTGACTGATGTCTTGAGATGTTGCTTCAATATATCCACATAATTTTCCTACCTCATGATGCCATCTATTTTGTGAAGTGCACCAGTCCCTCCTGCAGCAAAGCACCCCCACAACATGATGCTGCCACCCCCGTGCTGTGCTTGTGCAGTTGCAAACCGTAGTCTGGCTTTTTTATGTCAGTTTTGGAGCAGTGGCTTCTTCCTTGCTGAGTGGCCTTTCAGGTTATGTCGATACAGGACTTGTTTTACTGTGGATATAGATACTTTTGTACCTGTTTCCTCCAGCATCTTCACAAGGTCCTTTGCTGTTGTTCTGGGATTGATTTGCACTTTTCGCACCAAAGTACGTTAATCTCTAGGAGACAGAACACGTCTCTTCCCTGAGCGGTATGATGGCTGCGTGGTCCCATGGTGTTTATACTTGCGTACTATTGTTTGTACAGATGAACGTGTTACCTTCAGGCGTTTGGAAATTACTCCCAAGGATGAACCAGACTTGTGGAGGTCTACACATTTTTTTACTGATTTATTTTGATTTTCCCGTGATTTCAAGCAAAGAGGCACTGACTTTGAACGTAGGTTGAAATACATCCACAGGTACACCTCCAGTTGACTCAAATGATGTCAATTAGCCTATCAGAAGCTTCTAAAGCCTTGACATAATTTTCTGGAATTTTCCAAGCAGTTAAAAGGCACAGTTAACTTAGTATATGTCACGCACAAAGTAGATGTCCTAACTGACTTGCCAAAACTATAGTTTGTTAACAAGAAATGTGTGGAGTGGTTGAAAAATGAGTTTTATTGACTCCAACCTAAGTGCATGTAGACTTCCGACTTCAACTGTATTATTGTACACATTATCTAATCAAAATAACAGGTACATATTATCTAATCAATCACAGGTTCTAGGCCAATACAAGGTAAACAGTCTGAAGCAGACATAAAAGACAAGCTAAGTTTACTGAAAGAGGATAAAAGTATACTTTGCTTGTTTCAAACAGAATGCTGCACACATCATCACAAAGGCTTCTTAAGAAAACCTGTTATGGCTGCAGGGGGCGTATTGGAAAAACTGGAAAATATGTGCCAATTTTCAAACGGCCTCTTAATCAATTTTTGCTCTTACAATATGCATATTAATATTAATAATGGATAGAAAACAATCTCTAGTTTCTAAAACCGTTCWAATTTTTTCTCTGAGTGGTACAGAAGTCATTTGGCAGCACTTTCCCTGACCAAGAAGTAGAATGTCAGAAATCTATGCTCGCTTCAACGTTATGCCTATACATGGTCATTATACGTAAGACCCTACGTACACTCCGTACGCCTTGCTCTGGGTGTCAAGAGGGTATGAGAGAAGAAATTTAGTGAATATCTTGTTCAGAGGTTGAATAAGAGCTATTTCTTTGACGTGACCGACCACTTCCGGAAGTCTGAAGCGCGCGACTTGGGAGTGATATTGCGTTCTGTTTTGCTGCTGTTTTGGACGGGAACAATCTCCGGCTGGGTTTTTATTTGATAAATGAGACCATATCATCGTAATGTATGTTTTTTCAATATAGTTTAATCAGATTATTTGAATTTTTTTCMGGAGTTTTGCGTGTTCCGTTCTCTGACTTTTTTAACGTTGGACAAATCCGTGCCAGTCGACCAGTGCCAATGCTAAGTGAGAAGGGACAGTTGCCATCCTGACTCCAAACAACGACTCATCTGGACAAAGGACACCCTGATCAACATTCTGATGAAAGATCAGCCAAAGTAAGACCCAATTTATAATGTTATTTCATATATCTGTCGTGCATGTCAACTGGTCGTGCGCGGCCCAAGTGTGTCTGGCTATTGTGGCTATGCTAACATAGCGCTACATTTTTGTTTTCGCTGTAAAACATTTAATAAATCGGAAATATTGTCTGGAATCACAAGAATCCTGTCTTTCAATTGCTGCACAGTATGTATTTCTCAGATATGTTTTATGATGAGTAATTAGTTATTTGACGTTGGTGTCTGTAAATGTTATGGCTGCTTTCGGTGCAATTTCTGATTGTAGCTGAAATGTAATTATGATTTATACCATAAATATGCACATTTTCAAAAAAAAAACATATGCTATACAATTAATATGTTATCAGACTGTCATCTTATGAAGTGGTTTCTTGGTTAGTGGCTATATATACTTTATTTGGTCGAATTAGTGATAGCTAGTGACGGAGTAAAAAACTGATGGAGTTAGAAAWGTGCTCTCTTTTGCTGACGTGGTTAGCTAATAGATTTACATATTTTGTCTTCCCTGTAAAACATTTTAAAAATCGGACATGTTGGCTTGATTCACAAGATGTCTACCTTTCATATGCTGTATTGGACTTGTTAATGTGTGAAAGTTAAATATWWAAAAAAAAAATAGATTTTGAATTTCGCGCCCTGCACTTGAAATGGCAGTTGTCATAGGTGTACCTGTGTGGGGATTGCAGCCCAAACAGGTTAAGAAAAGTGTGTTTAAAATTGAGTGTAACTCAATTAAGTTTCTTTAACATGATTTGGACATGAAGTGCGAAAAATACTAATATAGGGGATATTGACTTGCATGAGATTAGCTAAAAGCTAACATTTGAACATAGACTGTTTATTAGTTAAGATGACCAATATGTCAGCTTGTAGGTTGGGGGAACTATCCCTGTCAGGATAATGCCCTCACCTGAACAGGTGTAAGCAAAGATGGTGAATAAATTCAGATAGTTCAGTCAGTTTGTTTACCTTTTTAAAAAATTGTCAGTTTTTTTTWWTTWTTTTWTWTTTWTTTTATTTGCAGTGTTGTTAGTTGCAGTGTATTTAAGGGGTGGCTCCCCCATAGACACCAATGCGATAGTAGCTGGGTCTGGTCTACTTAGTTAATTGATTTTATTTATTTTTATTTGACTTTTATTTAACCAGGTAGGCTAGTTGAGAACAAGTTCTCATTTGCAACTGCGACCTGGCCAAGATAAAGCAAAGCAGTGTGACACAGACAACAACACAGAGTTACACATGGAGTAAACAATAAACAAGCCAATAACACAATAAACAAGTCAATGATACAGTAGAAAAAAGAAAGTCTATATACAGTGTGTGCAAAAGGCATGAGGAGGTAGGCAATACATAGGCCATAAGAGCGAATAATTACAATTTAGCAGATTAACACTGGAGTGATAAATGAGCAGATGATGATGTGCAAGTAGAGACACTGGTGTGCAAAAGAGCAGAAAAGTAAATAAAATAAAAACAGTATGGGGATGAGGTAGGTAGATTGGGTGGGCTATTTACAGATGGACTATGTACAGCTGCATTGATCAGTTAGCTGCTCAGATAGTTGATGTTTAAAGTTGGTGAGGGAAATAAAAGGCTCCAACTTCAGCGATTTTTGCAATTCGTTCCAGTCACAGGCAGCAGAGAACTGGAAGGAAAGGCGGCCAAATGAGGTGTTGGCTTTGGGGATGATCAATGAGATATACCTGCTGGAACGTGTGCTATGGGTGGGTGTTGTTATCGTGACCAGTGAACTGAGATAAGGCGGAGCTTTACCTAGCATAGACTTATAGATGACCTGGAGCCAGTGGGTCTGGCGACGAATATGTAGCGAGGGCCAGCCGACTAAAAAGACAGAGATGGCCTTAACCTTATCTAGACCACGTTCCGCTAGTGGAACCCCTCGACAACCTTCCGCTGAAAAGGCAGAGCGGGAAATTAAAAAATCTTTTTTGAAATAGAAACTTTCACACATTAACAAGTCCAATACAGCAATGAAAGATAAACATCTTGTTAATCTACCATCGTGTCCGATTTAAAAAAATGCTTTACAGCAAAAACAAACATGGGATTATGTTAGATCACGCAAGTCAAAAACACAGCCATTTTCCCCAGCCAAAGATAGGAGTCACAAAGGCAGAAATAGGAATAAAATTAATCACTAACCTTTGGATGATCTTCATCAGATGACACTCATTGGACATCATGTTACACAATACATGTATGTTTTGTTCGATTAATGTGCATATTTATATCCAAAATCTCAGTTTACATTGGCGCCATGTTTTCAGAAATGCTCCAAAATATCCAGAAGAAATTGCAGAGAGCCACATCAAATAACAGAAATACTCATCATAAACTTTGATTGAAAGATACATGTATTACATATAATTAAGATACACTGGTTTTAATGCAACGCTGTGTTCAGATTTTTTTTTAAACTTTAGGAAAAAGCATACCATGCAATAATCTGAGACGGCGCTCAGATAGTAACAAATTTCTCCGACAGTTGGGAGTCAACAGAAATGACAATTAGATCATAAATATTCTACCTTTTGATGATCTTTCATCAGAATTGCAGTGCCAGGATCCTAGTTCCACAATAAATCGTTTGTATTGTCGATTAATTGTCATTACTAGTGTCCAATAGCTAATTTTGCTAGCACGTTTAGTTCACGTGTCCAAAAGCTGGCGCCGGTCCCGGCGAACTCGGACGAAAACTTCAAAAAGTATATTTCCAGGTCGAATAAACTGGTCAAATTAAGTAGAGAATCAATCTTTTCTTTCTGTTGTTATCATATATCATCAATAACGTTTCCAACGGAGCATACGTTTTTGTCTACAGAGTAATGGAAACACATGGCCATCTCATGACTAGCGAGCTTGACCAGGAACTAGGATTCTGCCAGACCACTGACTCAAATAGCTGCCATCCGGCCCCACATCACACTAGAGGCTTCATTCCACGTTCTACTGACTGTTGAATCTTAGTGGAAGCGTAGGAGTGCGAACAGATCCATATCTTACTGGGAATTGAATAGGCGATGACTTTAACATCAACCAGCTCCCAGAATTTCACTTCCTGTTTGGAAGTTTGCCTGCCATATGAGTTCTGTTATACTCACAGCATACATTCAAACCGTTTTAGAAACTTCTGAGTGTTTTCTATCCAATACTAATAATAATATGCATATATTAGCATCTAGGACAGAGTAGGAGGCAGTTTACTATGGGCACCAAATCATCCCAAAAGTGAAAATGCTGCCCCTATCCCTAAAAAGTTAAATTGTTAACTTGGGTCAAACATTAAGGGTAGCCTTCCAAAAGCTTCCACAATAAGTTGGGTGAATTTGGCCCATTCCTCTGACAGAGCTGGTGTAACTGAGTCAGGTTGTAGGCCCTTGCTCGCACACGCTTTTCAGTTCTGCCGACAAAGTTCTATAGGATTGAGGTCAGGGCTTTGTGATGGCCACTCCAGTACCTTGACTTTGTTGTCCTGAGCCATTTTACTACAACTTTGGAAGTATGCTTGGGGTCATTGTCCATTTGGAAGACCATTTGCTACCAAACTTTAAACTTCCTGATTGATGTCTTGAGATGTTGCTTCAATTATCCACAAATAATTTCCTACCTCATGATGCCATCTATTTGTGAAGTGCACCAGTCCTCCTGCAGCAAAGCACCCCACAACATGATGCTGCCCATCCTGTGCTTCACGGTTGGGATGGTGTTCTTCGGCTTGCAAGCCTCCCCTTTTTCCTCCAAACATAACGATGGTCATTAGGCCAAACAGTTCTAATTTTTGTTTTCATCAACCAGAGGACATTTCTCCAAAAAGTACGATCTTTGTCCCCATGTGCAGTTGCAAACCGTAGTCTGGCTTTTTTATGTCAGTTTTGGAGCAGTGGCCTTCTTCCTTGCTGAGTGGCCTTCAGGTTATGTCGATACAAGGACTTGTTTTACTGTGGATATAGATATTTTGTACCTGTTTCCTCCAGATCTTCACAAGGTCCTTTGCTGTTGTTCTGGGATTGATTTGCACTTTTCGCACCAAAGTACGTTAATCTCTAGGAGACAGAACACGTCTCTTCCTGAGCCGGTATGATGGCTGCGTGGTCCCATGGTGTTTATACTTGCGTACTATTGTTTGTACAGATGAACGTGTTACCTTTCAGGCGTTTGGAAATTACTCCCAAGGATGAACCAGACTTGGGAGGTCACACATTTTTTTTACTGATTTATTTTGATTTTCCCGTGATTTCAAGCAAAGAGGCACTGACTTTGAACGTAGGTTGAAATACATCACAGGTACACCTCCAGTTGACTCAAATGATGTCATTAGCCTATCAGAAGCTTCTAAAGCCTTGACAATATTTTCTGGAATTTTCAAGCAGTTAAAAGGCACAGTTAACTTAGTATATGTCACGCCAAAGTAGATGTCCTACCTGACTTGCCAAAACTTAGTTTGTTAACAAGAAATGTGTGGAGTGGTTGAAAAATGAGTTTTATTGACTCCAACCTAAGTGCATGTAGACTTCCGACTTCACTGTATTATTGTAACATTATTTAATCAAAATAACAGGTACATATTATCTAATCATCACAGGTTCTAGGCAATACAAGGTAACAGTTGAAGCAGACATAAAGACAAGCTAAGTTTTTAGAAAGAGGATAAAAGTATACTTTGCTTGTTTCAAACAGAATGCTGCCAACACATCATCACAAAGGCTTCTTAAGAAAACCTGTTATGGCTGCAGGGGCGTATTGGAAAAACTGGAAAATATGTGCCAATTTTCAAACGCGCTCTTTAATCATTTTTGCTCTTACAATATGCATATTAATATTAATAATGGATAGAAACAATCTCTAGTTTCTTAAAACCGTCTCAATTTTTCTCTGAGTGGTACAGAAGTCATTTGGCAGCACTTTCCCTGACCAAAAGTAGAATGTCAGAAATCTATGCTCGCTTCAACGTTATGCCTATACATGGTCATTATACGTAAGACCCTACGTACACTCCGTACGCCTTGCTCTGGGTGTCAAGAGGGTATGAGAGAAGAAATTTAGTGAATATCTTGTTCAGAGGTTGAATAAGAGCTATTTCTTTGACGTGACGACCCCATTCCGGAAGTCTGAAGCGCGCGTCTTGGGAGTGATATTGTGTTCTGTTTTGCTGCTGTTTTGGACGGGAACAATCTCCGGCTGGGTTTTTATTTGATAAATGAGACCATATCATCGTAATGTATGTTTTTTTCAATATAGTTTAATCAGATTATTTGAATTTTTTTCTGGAGTTTTGCGTGTTTCCGTTCTCTGACTTTTTAACGTTGGACAAATCCGTGCCAGTCGACCAGTGCCAATGCTAAGTGAGAAGGGACAGTTGCCATCCTGACTCCAAACAACGACTCATCTGGACAAAGGACACCCCTGATATCAACATTCTGATGAAAGATCACGCCAAAGTAAGACCCAATTTATAATGTATTTTCATATATCTGTCGTGCATGTCAACTGGTCGTGCGCGCCCACAGTGTGTCTGGCTATTGTGGCTATGCTAACATAGCGCTACATTTTTGTTTTCGCTGTAAAACATTTAATAAATCGGAAATTATTGTCTGGAATCACAAGAATCCTGTCTTTCAATTGCTGCACAGTATGTATTTCTCAGATATGTTTTTATGATGAGTAATTAGTTATTTGACGTTGGTGTCTGTAAATGTTATGGCTGCTTTCGGTGCAATTTCTGATTGTAGCTGAAATGTAATTTATGATTTATACCATAAATATGCACTTTTTCAAAAAAAAACATATGCTATACAATTTATGTTATCAGACTGTCATCTTATGAAGTGGTTTCTTGGTTAGTGGCTATATATTTTTTGGTCGAATTAGTGATAGCTAGTGACGGAGTAAAAAACTGATGGAGTTAGAAAAGTGCTCTCTTTTGCTGACGTGGTTAGCTAATAGATTTACATATTTTGTCTTCCCTGTAAAACATTTTAAAAATCGGACATGTTGGCTTGATTCACAAGATGTCTACCTTTCATATGCTGTATTGGACTTGTTAATGTGTGAAAGTTAAATATTATAAAAAAAAATAGATTTTGAATTTCGCGCCCTGCACTTGAAATGGCAGTTGTCATAGGTGTACCTGTGTGGGGATTGCAGCCCAAACAGGTTAAGAAAGTGTGTTTAAAATTGAGTGTAACTCAATTAAGTTTCTTTAACATGATTTGGACATGAAGTGCGAAAAATCTAATATAGGGGAATATTGACTTGCATGAGATTGCTAAAAGCTAACATTTGAACATAGACTGTTTATTAGTTAAGATGACCATATGTCAGCTTGTAGGTTGGGGAACTATCCTGTCAGGATAATGCCCTCCACCTGAACAGGTGTAAGCAAGATGGGTAATAAATTCAGATAGTTCAGTCAGTTTGTTTACCTTTTTAAAAAATTGTCAGTTTTTTTTATTTTTTTTATTTTTTTTATTTGCAGTGTTGTTAGTTGCAGTGTATTTAAGGGTGGCTCCCCCATAGACACCAATGCGATAGTAGCTGGGTCTGGTCTACTTAGTTAATTGATTTTATTTATTTTATTTGACTTTTATTTAACAGGTAGGCTAGTTGAGAACAAGTTCTCATTTGCAACTGCGACCTGGCCAAGATAAAGCAAAGCAGTGTGACACAGACAACAACACAGAGTTACACATGGAGTAAACAATAAACAAGCCAATAACACAATAAACAAGTCAATGATACGTAGAAAAAAGAAAGTCTATTACAGTGGTGTGCAAAAGGCATGAGGAGGTAGGCAATATAAGGCCATAAGAGCGAATAATTACAATTTAGCAGATTAACACTGGAGTGATAAATGAGCAAGTGATGATGTGCAAGTAGAGACACTGGTGTGCAAAAGACAGAAAAGTAAATAAAATAAAAAAGTATGGGGATGAGGTAGGTAGATTGGGTGGGCTATTTACAGATGGACTATGTACAGCTGCATTGATCAGTTAGCTGCTCAGATAGTTGATGTTTAAAGTTGGTGAGGGAAATAAAAGGCTCCAACTTCAGCGATTTTTGCAATTCGTTCCAGTCACTGGCAGCAGAGAACTGGAAGGAAAGGCGGCCAAATGAGGTGTTGGCTTTGGGATGATCAATGAGATATACTGCTGGAACGTGTGCTATGGGTGGGTGTTGTTATCGTGACCAGTGAACTGAGATAAGGCGGAGCTTTACCTAGCATAGACTTATAGATGACCTGGAGCCAGTGGGTCTGGCGACGAATATGTAGCGAGGGCCAGCCGACTAGAGCATACAGGTCGCAGTGGTGGGTGGTATAAGGTGATTTGGTAACAAAACGGATGGCACTGTGATAAACTGCATCCAGTTTGCTGAGTAGAGTGTTGGAAGCTATTTTGTA
>NW_019942846.1:106624-134098 GCF_002910315.2 Salvelinus sp. IW2-2015
GATGACATCGCCGAAGTCGAGGATCGGTAGGATAGTCAGTTTTACTAGGGTAAGTTTGGCGGCGTGAGTGAAGGAGGCTTTGTTGCAAAATAGAAGTCCGATTCTAGATTTGATTTTGGATTGGAGATGTTTAATATGAGTCTGGAAGGAGAGTTTACAGTCTAGCCAGACACCTAGGTATTTATAGTTGTCCACATATTCTAGGTCGGAACCGTCCAGGGTGGTGATGCTAGTCGGGCGGGCGGGTGCGGGCAGTGAACAGTTGAAAAGCATGCATTTGGTTTTACTAGCGTTTAAGAGCAATTGGATGGCCACAGTAGGAGTGTTGTATGGCATTGAAGCTCGTTTGGAGGTTAGTTAGCACAGTGTCCAAGGAAGGGCCAGAGGAATACAGAATGGTGTAATCTGCGTAGAGGTGGATCAGGGAATCGCTCGCAGCAAGAGCGACATCATTGATATATACAGAGAAAGGAATCGGACCGAGAATTGAACCCTGTGGTACCCCCATAGAGACTGCCAGAGGTCCGGACAACATGCCCTCCGATTTGACACACTGAACTCTGTCTGCAAAGTAGTTGGTGAACCAGGCGAGGCAGTCATTATACTGTTGTATACTAATGTACTTCAGTGTTGACTTTGTTATCTTATAGTGAGGTTTATTTGATTTTGTACACATTTGCAGCTAAAAGCTGAATTGCAGACAAATACATTTTTAGGTGTGTGGGATACAAATAGCTAGATACTCATACACTACATGACCAAAAGTATGTGGACACCTACTCATCGAACATCTCATTCCAAAATCAAGGCCATTAACATGGAGTTGGTCCCCCCCTTTGCTGCTATAACAGCATAATCTCTTCTGGGAAGGGTTTCCTCTAGAGGTTCGAACATTGCTGCGYGGACTTGCTTCCATTCAGCCGCAAGATAATTAGTGAGGTGGGCACTGATGTTAGGCGATTCATCCCAAAGGTGTTTGATGGTGTTGAGGTCAGGGCTCTGTGCAGGCCAGTCAAGTTTTTACACACCGATCTCTGCAAACCTTTTCTGTATGGACCTCGCTTTGTGCATGGGGGCATTGTTATGCTGAAATAGAAATGGGCCTTCCCCCAACTGTTGCCACAAAGATGGAAGCACAGAAACGTAAAGAATGACATTGTATGCTGTAGCTTTAATGAACATAATGACAAAGTTGGATGACAAATCAGCAGAACTCATTGAAGTCGCTGACCAAATGAATGATGAGAGAACTCAGGTGATGAAGATGGAAATATTGATTTCTAAGCAAGCAGCGGAAATCTCATCACTGAATCTCTCGCTCCGTACTCGAGACCTCTATTTGCAAAASATGACAGATAAGTTTGAGACCGAAAGGAGCAAGTGTGACACTCACGTGTCCAAAATCAGTACTCTAAGCGCTCAAGTGGACWCTGCAATGCAGCAGAATACCACCCTTAGGTACCATCTGGATGAAGTCCAGAATGGTCACGCTCTACAGCGCGACTACCAATCCAAGCAACCGGAGCCCTGTACTCACAGGACTAAAGACGATAGGTTTCAGACCTTGCCTCCCTCATGTGTCCCTCAGTCTTCTCCTCTTGGCCATTCGGCACTGAGTAATATTGCACCTCTTGGCCAACAACAACAAGGCTTGGCTTCTTCTCTTGGCCTTTCGGCCCCAATCTCTCCACAGGATGAAGCCAACCCTCTCCGCCCGCTTGGCGCGGAATACCTTGACAAACTCGTCAAGTATTTCCCCACCTTTGACCCCGTTCCAGGTCAGCCAAACGATACTGAGACGTTCCTAACTGACATAGAGGACGCGTTGGATGGCTACCCGAATGCTACAGGTTCTGACAGGGTTTACCTGTTGAAGCGAACGTCAAATAGACACGTGACAAGGTTCATTCGTCTACAACAGCAACACGTGCTAAATGACTACGCTAAACTTGCCACAGCTTTGAAAGTAGAATTCAGTGGTTCTGCGACTCGCAAACACAATAGCTCACTGGCTAACACCGTCAAACAAGCTCGGAACGAACACCCACAAGCTTACTATCATAGGCTTCGTTCAGCTTACTTTGGCCTACTCACTGAAACAGGCATGGAAGACCTGTTACCTTTTAAACAAATGTTCCTGTCGATCATGTATCCTACCTTCATTACCTACTTGGGCCCTGCCGCCCACGTTGGCTTGCCTATCTTACAACTCAGAGAGCTTGCAAGCACAGCTTTTGAAGCATCAAAAGTTCACACGCAAGAGCCCTGACCACTCGTTTTGAAGTTTGACCAGGAGCACTCACTCCAGCTAGAGGGTGCATTATCAGGTATTGGAGCGTTGAGAGATGACGCACAACAACAGTTTCAACCACGAAACCATGATTCCAATAACCTCTGCGGTCGAAATAACTGTAAAGTACGTCGCAATCAACATGACTACCGCTACAATCGACCTGTTCGCTAGTTCCTGCACCCAACCCACAAAAAGTGTCAGAGCACAAGGGTACAAAGGGTTGAAGGACAATCCAAACGTAGACCAATGTTCTCCAGAAGTTCCACTACGGGAAGAACTAAAGCGAGAACAATTTGAGAAAAGGGTAAAGATAAGTCACAAGGACTAGACGGGGAATTACCGGACACCAGGTCCGCAGAAATTAACACCCTTAGCAAGACGTTAAAGTTCAAATTTCTCCCGCTCTCATTCAAGACCTATCCAGGGCCGCTTGATCAAGAAACAAGCCCCCGGGCTTTGTCCATAGACTCTGATACAAAGGTTGCGAAGAAAAAGGTCAAACGCTTCGTTAATGCCAAGCCCACTCAAAATCGTAAAAGTCAATCTGCTTCCACCTTGAACAGAATGGCACATCACGTCGTTGCGAAGACCACTCAACTTTGTGGGAATATGTCCACTAAACACGAATCAAAACGGCCGTACTGGAAACAGTCCTGGAGGACTGCTTACTTGTCATGTGCTAATTGATTCGGGTGCGACAATATCACTCATCTCTCAACATTGTTTGATAATCTAAAAAGGGCTTTGAAGCCAACTAAACGTTGGATAAAAGTGGAACGATGCGACACTCACCTTCGAGGGGTCACTCAGACTACCTCGCCTCTCACATTGAGAGTCATGCTGAAACTACACTTCAAGGACGTATCGCTCGTTCACCCTGTGTATGTCACCAGCCTCGAAACCGTACCCCTGCTACTTGGAGCAGACTTGATGGATCGGTTACTCCCATTGATGGATTGGAAAACCAACCAGGTATGGTCACAGGCCACCCTGCCTTCTTTACTGACCACACTGTCTTCCGCCTAAAAACCTAGCTGCAACGCAGTCAGTCACGAGGGATATCTGTCAAAAGCACCCCTTGGGAAAAAGACGTTTAAAAACCTCTTGGGGCAGAATCCGATCCAAGGAGATATTACGATATCTCGACACATTCCATCAGCCAACCTGATTGACCATTCTTTTCATGATTTCGAGCCAGCTGTCTCTGTTAATAAGCAACTTCCCTCCTCCGTGCAGTCGTGCAATACGGTAGTTGAGATGAACTCCTCTTGCCCTTCAGACACTTCCGCAAGCACTGCGGCCGTCTCAGCAAGAAAAACATCGATGCGCAGAGTATACTCTGCTTCCGATGATACACTTTCCGCTTTGTTGGGGACTGTCACCCCTTACAATGACACTAATGGCGTCAGTCCAGCAACTGACCCGATGATTCCCACTGGTGAAACACTTTGCGATATTACAGACCGATATCCTCGTCTCAGTTCGCAGGTACTGAAGAGGTTGCCACACGCGGACGCGGTGGTGACTGACATACCTCGACAGCCACTGAGCATTTTGAAGCACAAACACCAGGAGATTTGGTTGAAAGGTTACAGCCATTCTCATAACAACGCGGCTGCTGACAACTCGTACATCGGGTCCGATCTTTTCATTTGCGCCTCGGACACCAGCACCACCGGCTGGTGGGGGGGTCCCAAGACACAAAGGGGGGGAATAGTAGCCCAGACCCATGATGAGCCTCATCGAGGCCGGTGGGGGGGTCAAGACTACGGACAACACCGTACGAGGCCGCCAGAGCATAAATCAAATGTAGTTGTAAACTCCCCTATGAGAACATTGAGGAGCAGACAGGCCCCTAGACGGGGATTATCTTAGAGCACATCTAAAATAGTACTGAGGTGTACCACACTGGTCGTAAAGGAAGTCCAGTGGACTTGTCCACCTCCAAAACAAATGGCAACAATAATCATTCCTTGCCATGTGTAGGTTCAACTACAATACAACTAGTAAAATGCTCCAATCATGTGTGCCGGTAGTATAATATTTCAGAATAAATCGGTAGGATAACTGGTCCCTTGGAGCACCAGTACCAATACCAGCAACAGTCAGTCTAGCTACAATCAGTAAGGAGGTTAGAGACCTAACCAATCAAATTACCCTTGACAATAGCAACATAGGAGTCACTCAGAGTGCAACACGGGGAAGGGAATATCCAGTGCACTCTTCCAACGGTTAACACACATGCCACTAATAATGTCACGTTCCTGACCTTATTTCCTTTGTTTTGTCTTTGTTTAGTTGGTCAGGACGTGAGCTGGGTGGGCATTCTATGTTATGTGTTTCTATGTTGGGTTCATTTTCAATTAGCCTGATATGGTTCTCAATCAGGGGCAGGTGTTTTACGTTTCCTCTGATTGAGAACCATATTAAGGTAGGCTGTTCTCACTGTTTGTTTGTGGGTGATTGTTCCTGTGTCTGTGTATGTCGCACCACACGGGACTGTTTCGTTTTTCGTTCGTGTATGTGTTCGTTCCTGTTAGTACGTTATGTTCTCTAGTTCAGGTTTGTTCACATCGTTTATTGTTTTGTAGTTATCCAAGTGTTCTTTGTGTTCGTCTTTATTTAATAAATTCATCATGTATTCCACCTACGCTGCGTTTTGGTCCGATCCTTCTCGCCTCTCCTCATCCGAGGAGGAGGAAGAAATAGACGAACGTTACAAATAAATAGAATCCTTCATTCAGGAGGAAAATTATTATAACCATTAACCATGATCACACCACGTACGACTGGTCCAATACTTAATGAGTACTTCCGTCGTGAGGTCAGCTCCTCCGTGGATAACATAGCTATGAAATAGACTTCATACCTATCACCACTACAATAGTGGAAGACACAGTGACGTAGTAAAAACTACTACAGACVCCCTCGACACCAATTCTGACTGACCTCCAGGCATTGACCTGAAAATTACCTGACTACGTCAGACTCATTCTGAACAAGTTGTAATCTGCCAGGATACTTGGTTTTCTTCCCTTGACATGCGCGCTTGTTTAAGCATAAACGCACATGCACAACGGAACATCCAATTAGGATTTATGCTAGGATCACTTAAGGGTCCAAGCAAAATACCAGCCTTAGTAAAGTTGAACATTTACTTCTAGGCCTTTGTCTCTAAAGCACTCACCAGTTTTCTTCCCAGAAGTCCATAGGTCATCCCTGTAGACTGCCCAAAACTAGTGCCTTACAGCTGTAAAGTTATCATATAGTTATCAACTTAGGATAGTGCCTAAGCAACACACCAAGTAGGAAAACCCTAGATATGGCGTTAGAGACAATGCCATGATAGTCATTTTTCCAGAACATTGGACGTATATAGAATACAGTCCAATTAGATGATTTTTGTGTGAGAACTATATTTTGTATATTTTTTTTGTTTATGCTTTCATTCCTTTTCGGTTCAGTTCCTTTGACATTTAGGAAATGATAGAGCCATAAACAACTTCCCCATACAACATTCACTTAGTGCCACAACGCCGCTCATTGGGGAATGAATGTAATTATATATATATTCCATGAGTGTGTGTGAGTTGTTAACATCTGCCTAAGTTACTGCTCAGATCTCCCAGTCTGGACGACAACCAGACGACGGGTCCGGAACGGCGACCCCAAATCCGGACACCCACGGCCCATCCTTGTGGCGGCATGCCCGCTGTCAGAGAGCCTACCAAGGTAAACCACCAAGGGGGGGACCACAACGGCGATCACCAACCAGGACATCCCCTGGCCCTCCCTGGGGTACTTTGCAGCTTCCAGGGAACCTACCAAGGTATATCACTAGAAGGGACCGCAACGGCGATCACCAACCGGACATCAACTGCCATCCTTGTGGTGGACTGCTCCGCTTTCAGAGAAGCCTACCAAGTTCAACCACCAGAGGGGACTGCAACGATGATCTACAAACAGGACACCACGTGTTCATGATTTTATGTTGATTTGTAACTTGCATTACAAACAAGATCCAAACCACCAGGGGGGGTATGTCATGATGTTGCCTGCTTGGATACTGCAAACCCCATCCCCCTCTCCCTGCCTCTCCCTTTCCTACTACAACCCATGCGGTGATCACAGAGAGATGTCGTAAATTCCTGAGAATCTCCTCATGGCCCAACAGTATTAGACAGAGGGTAAACTTTCAGGACAAAGGAATTTTCTCCCACCTCACAAAACTTGAGGTACAAACATATTTCATTTTCCTGCAAAAGTATAAAGGATCGGTGGAGAGTCCAGCTATTAACATACCCATTGGCCACCACGTGGGAAACTCATGAGAGACTGTGGGACTACATTACCATACCGCTGTTTATATAATAACCTCAGATATGAGGTTTACATCTGTTTGTTGTATAAAATGAATGAGTGAGTATGATACTGTTTGTATAATTGTGTAATATGATTTTGAACTGTTTAATGAAGAAAAATACAAATCCCTGTTGTATTTGAACTAAATCCAAGGACCGCCCTGAGCCAGTTGGGTCAGAGACCATGGGACAGCCCCTCTCTGCTATCCGAATAAAAGCCAACTATGAGAAATTACCATTAGACCATGTTTTCTCTCCATGGGGAGAACGAAGGTTAAGGTAACATTGCTGAATCTTTAACCATACCACGTGGTTAAACTCTTATACTAATAAGAACAAGTTTTGATATTGACTACTAGTCTGCAGCTAGGAATTCGGTATCATTGAACGCGAAGAAAGAACCGCCGAAACATCCATTCTATAACGATTGTCACTCTGAACAATCCACAATAACCGTGACAGAACTTCACTCCAACAGAAACTAACTTCGCTCCAACGATCAGGACGACACACACCGAGCATAACTATATATATATTGATTGCAATTTTTCCCGAATGAGTGAGCGTTCATGTGTAAGGATTAGCATGTCAATTGTTATAATTATGGACTCTGTAGCGAATTCTTAGTCGAACCGCCATTTTCCCTTTGTCTAACAAGCTATGCCGGTTCAGCCCACTAGGGCATATTTCTCCTATCYTTTCATGTAACTATTTTAAGTTTGTTTGTTTGTTTATGCATTTCTGTGAATTAATTAGTTAGTAATAAATAAATGATTTAAGACAATTGATGTATGGATGACTCATAGTGAAGACTGGGTTCGTGCAGATAATCAACAATTTACGACGTTTGGAATGAGACTAACGTGAGGTAYAGTAAATAAATCATTAATTAGAGGACTATTGATCAGATATGAAAATATCTGAAAGGTTATATTGGGAAATTATAACTTTGTAATCTAATAACTTTCCCTGGTGCCCTCGAATTCATAGTTAATTAGTTACGTTATTACTCAAGTGATCGCGTAATCCCTAATTACAGGAATCTTTGATAAAAACTATAAGTCTTCAATTTAACGATAGCAAAGACACGACAACTATATATACAAAAGTATGTGGACAACCCTTCAAATTAGTGGATTTGGCTAATTTGGTCACACCCGTCGCTGATAGGTGTATAAAATCGACCACACAGCCATGCAATCTCAATAGACAAATATTGGCAGTAGAATGGCCTTATTGAAGAGCTCAGTGACATTCAATGTGGCACCATCATAGGATGCCATCTCTCCAACAAGTCAGTTCGTCAGATTTCTGCCCTTCTAGAGCTGTCCCGGTCAACTGTAAGTGCTGTTATTGTGAAGTGGAAACGTCTGGCTCAGCCACGAAGTGGTAGGCCACACAAGCTCACAGAACAGGCCCACCAAATGCTGAAGCATAAAAATCGTCTGTCCTCGGTTGCAACACTCACTACCTTTTAAAGGGTTAATAAATTGTGTTATGATAAACTGTAAGGTCTCCTCTTCAGGAGACCTCTGTGTGTGTGTTATAACCTGTTTGAGTTTTCAGACACTATCAGAAGGCGGAAAACTACAGTACGTTCATACTCCACCTCTCTTGGCCCCACCATGGTTATCTGGTTTTCTGAGAACACAAGGCTATCGCAGGCCTGATGAAAACAGCCGCCTGTCAGAAGATGCTTTGATTTGTTCACCTTGTTATGGCTATACTTGTGATGAAAGGTCAAGTTTCGGTTAAACCCACTTCTGAGCTGTTAATTGCTGATAAGATGGTTTCTGTTGTCAGGGGGAAGTTAGATTTATTAAAATGTTGTTGCCAGAGAAACTCACACAAGGAGGACTGGGAGAGGCTGTATGAGTTACAGGATATCTTAGACATTTTGCAGAACCTGGGGAGAGCTATCATATACTGTACTCTGTACCAACTTCTGCCTACAATTGTATTGCTAAAGGCTAATTTTAATACTTAAACAAAGAGTCTGTGTTTCCTTTCCATTACTAATGTATGTCTGATAATTATATAGATCTGATAATTTGTTGAAGAAATTGACCAACAGAAGCAACATTAGCACAATAATTGTTCGTCGGGAGCTTCAAGAAATTGGTTTCCATTGCCGACAAGCCTAAGATCACCATGCGCATGCCAAGCGTCGGGCGGTGTGGTGTACAGCTTGCCGCCATTGGACTCAGTAGAGCAGTGGAAACACGTTCTCTGGAGTGATGAATCACGCTTCCCCATCTGGCAGTCCGACAGACAAATCTGGGTTTGGCAGATGCCAGGTGAACGCTACCTGCCCCAATACATAGTGCCAACTGTAAAGTTTGGTGGAGGACGAATAATTTATGGGTCTATTTTTAATGGTTTGGGATAGGCCCCTTAGTTCCAGTGAAGGGAAATCTTAAACTTCTTGTCAATAGGGGGGCGCTGTTTTCACTTTGGGAAAAATCGTGCCCAAATGAAACGGCCTCGTACTCTTTTCTAGATCATACAATATGCATATTATTATTACTATTGGATAGAAAACACTCTCAAGTTTCTAAAACTGTTTGAATTATATCTGTGAGTAAAACAGAACTTATTTTGCAGCAAACTTCCATACAGGAAGTGAAACATCTGAAAACGAGGCTCTGTTTCAGGGCCTGCCTATTCAACTGGCTTTTATTTATCGATATGCATGCACTTCATACGCCTTCCACTAGATGTCAACAGGCAGTGGGAGGTGGAATGGGGTGTCTAGCTTGATCTGAGGCCGAACAAGAGCTTTTGGAGTGACAGGTCCGGAATTTTCTTTGTCTTCTAAGGCGCGTGGCGGAGCTCGACATTGTATTCTGAAAAGCGTTCGGTTTACACGGCGAATATCTCCGGCTCTGATTTTATTTGATACATATGATAATAACATCATAAAGTAGGTTTTTTTAAACCGAGTTTTATCAGTTTATTCAACGTTTATTGGGACTTTTGGAGTTTTCCGTTCTTTGCGTCAAGAGAGGATGGGAATGTTAGCAACCTTGGCTAGCATTGTGGCYRGAATTCGACAGAAGAAATGGACATTCTAAAACCAAACAACGATTTATTCTGGAKCAAGGACTCCTTGTACAACATTCTGATGGAAGCTCAGCAAAAGTAAGAAAACATTTATGATGTTATTTCGTATTTCTGTGTAAAATGTTGATTCCTATTCTCCGCCGTTTTGGTGAGCGCTGTCTCACAATAACGCAAGCTGTATGTTATGGTAAAGTTATTTWAAAAAATCTAACACAGCGGTTGCATTAAGAACCAGTGTATCTTTCATTTGCCATACAACAAGTATTTTTATGTAAAGTTTATGATGAGTTCTTTGGTCAGATTAGGTGAGTGTCCAAAATATCTCCGGAGATTCTGGTGAATCGATGCTACGTATTCACAATGTATAATCAGGATTTGTAACTCTAAATATGCACATTTTCGAACAAAACATAATTGTATTGTATAACATGATGTTATAAGACTGTCATCTGATGAATTTGTTCAAGGTTAGTGATTAATTTTATCTCTATTTTGTCGGTTTTGTGCAAGCTATTTTTGCGGGGAGTAAATTGCGTTGTGTGTTTGGCTACTGTAGTGAGCTAAWAGAAATATATATTGTGTTTTCGCTGTAAAACACTTAACCTTTACTTAATACCCATCCCGGAGCCGGGATCCTCCTCATCAAAAAAGCTGACTAGCATAGCCTAACGGGACAGGGATATCATATAATATAATTTTCATGAAATCACAAGTCCAATACAGCAAATGAAAGACAAACATCTTGTGAATCCAGCCATCATTTCCGATTTTTAAAATGTTTTACAGCGAAAACACAATATGTATTTCTATTAGCTAACTACAATAGCCAAAGACTCAACCGCATATTTTCACCATGTTTCTACCGCATAGGTAGCTATCACAAAACTGACCAAATAGAGATATAATTAGTCACTAACCAAGAAACAACTTCATCAGATGACAGTCTTATAACATGTTATACAATACATTTATGTTTTGTTCGAAAAATGTGCATATTTGAGGTATAAATCATAGTTTTACATTGCAGCTACCATCACAAATAGCACCGAAGCAGCCAGAATAATTACAGAGAGCAACGTGAAATACATAAATACTCATCATAAAACATTTATGAAAAATACATTGTGTACAGCAAATGAAAGATAAACATCTTGTGAATCCAGCCAATATTTCAGATTTTAACTGATCGTCTTTGGTCTGCAGCGTTTTGAGTAGAACCGTGTTATTTTGAGTAACGTTCAACATAACTGCATGCATGTTATCAAGTTGAGCGCTCCTGTTTGTAGACAACTCTTCAGATTTATCTAGTTTGGCGTGGACATCATCGTATTTAGTTTTGTATAAATCGAGTTGTTCCAGTAGTATTTGATTTTGTTCCTGTAGAAAACGATTTTGTTGAAGAGCTTGTGCTTGTTCATCGTCATACGTTTTTGCAATTTTATTTAATTGTTCAGTTTTCAAGCGCAGCTCCATAGCTAGCAGAATTTTTCCATTTTCTGCATTTGTCATTAGTTTCCCGGTTCTCTCCACCTGTCCCTCCATGTCTACCATCACCTGCTCGTGCTTCAGCTGTGCACTGTGGTGTTGGACAGATGCCAATCTCGGSTGGCAAGACATCAGGGCTAGACTGGAGAGAACCTTTACGAGGCCTGCGCTTGATGGTTGATTTTGGGAAGCGTTGTTGTCTGCTTTTCCACTAAGGGCATAATTAGTGTTGGTATCGCTGCTGAGGTCAGAGATCAATACATTTGCGGGTGGAGGTTCACTAATTAGCGGGCGGGTGGGGATTACCCCCTCTGATTGCTTGCACATTATTAGAACATTTTGAAAGGAAAAATGTTTTTCCTAATTTTCCTAAATTTGGTTTTGGAATATATTGGGAGCTGCAAAGACGATTTTAATCTATTTATAGGCATTAATGAGCTATCGGTACTGGACAGAACTGTGGAAGTTGGACGTGAATGAATTTGCAAAAGCAAATTGAATTAATCAATGATCATGATTAATCATACCTGGATAGGCTATCTGGGAATTAAACCTTAAATTAACCTGGGAAGTTGGTTCATCTAGGTTACTATTGCAAAGCTTAAAGTGTCTCATTTAACAGAAGAACCCTAGAAAGGTTTGTTCGACAATTTAAATAATTAAATTGCATGATACGATGATATCCAAGCAATTGAGATTTTCTGGATTATCATAAAAGTAACCAGTAGTTTAAATGTTAGGGTACATTCACCACTATGGTACACTTGCCCCTAAGGCTGAAGCCACATGGGATTCCCGCTGGAGGCAGGACTGATTAATCAATGATCATGATTAATCATACCTGGATAGGCTATCTGGGAATTAAACCTTAAATTAACCTGGGAAGTTGGTTCATCTAGGTTACTATTGCAAAGCTTAAAGTGTCTCATTTAACTGGAAGAACCTAGAAAGGTATGTCCGACAATTTAAATAAATAAATTGAATGAGACCCAAGCCATTGAGCTTGCTGGATTATTTAAACGTGATCCACGTTTGGATTTCGCCACTTCTTTTAAGGGATGTACTTGCGGTTCTTTACCACCAGGATGCGAAATGCTGAAATCAAACGGAAGTACAAAGGGCGGGACTTCCGTCGCGCGAGGCGGAGGAATTTAAACAGCACACAGAAAGTAAAAACCTCGTGGATTTCCCACCTCGTGCTTACTTACCCTATGTTGTTCAAAAATATCACGTTCTAAGCACGAAAGGGTAGGATAGGGTTCCCTCTCACCATGGAGAGAGTAGGTTTACTAGTGACGTCTCACGTTAAACCATTCGGCCTACTTTGCTAGCGTTATGTTGACCGGAGCGACACGGTACATAAATATAGCTATGCCTGTAGTCAGTCCACACTGGTTTGGTGTGGTAGGCAGACAAATACTTCGGCTCGGTCATCGAACGAATATCTTCTAATTTCTAACTTTATTGGCTCTAGAAGTTAATATTGACCGACAGAAATAGTACCGTTTGGCCTAACGGACTAAGTCTGGAATGTATCACTCACTGCTCTGACGCTAAAAGACCGCTACCAGAGGCGCTAATGTAGCCTTTTCACATAGGAATACGCAACAAATTTGTATAGAAAGTAGTCTGTTTGTTTTGTACGATTTCTGTTTTCACAATTGGTATATAGAATTACACAACAGAGTCTAATTCTATTTTAGATTCCTCACAGGGGGCACCATATATGTCCTGTCTTTGCTATCGTTAAATTGAAGACTTATAGTTTTTATCAAAGATTCCTGTAATTAGGGATTACGCGATCACTTGAGTAATAACGTAACTAATTAACTATGAATTCGAGGGCACCAGGGAAAGTTATTAGATTACAAAGTTATAATTTCCCAATATAACCTTTCAGATATTTTCATATCTGATCAATAGTCCTCTAATTAATGATTTATTTACTTTACCTCACGTTAGTCTCATTCCAAACGTCGTAAATTGTTGATTATCTGCACGAACCCAGTCTTCACTATGAGTCATCCATACATCAATTGTCTTAAATCATTTATTTATTACTAACTAATTAATTCACAGAAATGCATAAACAAACAAACAAACTTAAAATAGTTACATGAAATGATAGGAGAAATATGCCCTAGTGGGCTGAACCGGCATAGCTTGTTAGACAAAGGGAAAATGGCGGTTCGACTAAGAATTCGCTACAGAGTCCATAATTATAACAATTGACATGCTAATCCTTACACATGAACGCTCACTCATTCGGGAACAATTGCAATCAATATATATATAGTTACGCTCGGTGTGTGTCGTCCTGATCGTTGGAGCGAAGTTAGTTTCTGTTGGAGTGAAGTTCTGTCACGGTTATTGTGGATTGTTCAGAGTGACATTCATTATAGAATGGATGTTTCGGCGGTTCTTTCTTCGCGTTCAATGATACCGAATTCCTAGCTGCAGACTAGTATAAGAGTTTAACCACGTGGTATGGTTAAAGATTCAGCAAAGTTACCTTAACTTTTACTTGGTACTCATCCCGGATCCGGGAGCACCCTCATCAGTAAAAAAGCTGACTAGCATAGCCTAGCATAGCGCCACAAGTAAATACTAGCATCTAAATATCATGAAATCACAAGTCCAAGACACCAGATGAAAGATACACATCTTGTGAATCCAGCCATCATTTCTGATTTTTAAAATGTTTTACAGGGAAGACACAATATGTATTTATATTAGCTAACCACGATAGCAAAAGATACAACTTTTTTTTCTCCACCATTTTTTTACTGCATAGGTAGCTATCACAAATTCGACCAAATAAAGATATAAATAGTCACTAACCAAGAAACAACTTCATCAGATGACAGTCTGATAACATATTTATTGTATAGCATATGTTTTGTTCGAAAAATGTGCATATTTCAGGTATAAATCATAGTTTTACATTGCAGCCACCATCACAACTCTCACCAAAGCAACTAGAATAACTACAGAGAGCAACGTGAATTACCTAAATACTCATCATAAAACATTTATGAAAAATACACAGCGTACAGCAAATGAAAGACAAAGATCTTGTGAATCCAGCCAATATTTCAGATTTTTTAAGTGTTTTACAGTGAAAACACAATTTAGCATTATATTAGCTTACTACAATAGCCAACCACACAGCAGCATTGATTCATGCACGTTAGCGATAGCGAATAAACCAGCAAAATATATAAAAATTTTCACTAACCTTCTCAAAACTTCATCAGATGACAGTCCTATAACATCATATTACACAATACATATATTGTTTGTTCGAAAATGTGCATATTTAGCGGCACAAATTGTGGTTATACAATGAGAATAGTAGCCAAGCTGCAAACAAAATGTCGGGAGAAATCTTGGGAGAGGCACCTAATCTAATCAATAACTAATCATAAACTTGACAAAAAAATACAGGTTGGACAGCAAATGAAAGATACATTAGTTCTTAATGCAACCGCTGTGTTAGATTTTTAAAATTAACGTTACTACGACATACAGTGTGCGTTAAAGCGAGACCGCACCGAAATTAATGTCGGAATAGTAGTTTAACATTTTTCAACAGAACAACGAATTAACATCATAACCTTCGTTCTCCCCGTGGAGAGAAAACATGGTCTAATGGTAATTTCTCATAGTTGGCTTTTATTCGGATAGCAGAGAGGGGCTGTCCCATGGTCTCTGACCCAACTGGCTCAGGGCGGTCCTTGGATATAGTTCAAATACAACAGGGATTTGTATTTTTCTTCATTAAACAGTTCAAAATCATATTACACAATTATACAAACAGTATCATACTCACTCATTCATTTTATACAACAAACAGATGTAAACCTCATATCTGAGGTTATTATATAAACAGCGGTATGGTAATGTAGTCCCACAGTCTCTCATGAGTTTCCCACGTGGTGGCCAATGGGTATGTTAATCTAGCCCCGGCGTTCCGCTAGCGGAACTCCTCCCACATTCCACTGAAAAGGCAGAGCGCGAAATTCAAAAAATATTTTTTAGAAATATTTAACTTTCACACATTAACAAGTACAATACAGCAAATGAAAGATACACATCTTGTGAATCCAGTCAACATGTCCGATTTTTAAAAAAAATTACAGCGAAAACACCACATATATTTATGTTAGCTCACCACCAAATACAAAAAAGGACAGACATTTTTCACAGCACAGGTAGCATGCACGAAACCAACCAAACTAACCAAGAACCAACCAAACTAACCAAGAAACAACYTCATCAGATGACAGTCCTATAACATGTTACACAATAAATCTATGTTTTGTTCGAAAYATTTGCATATTTGAGGTATAAATCAGTTTTACATTGCTGCTACCATCACAGCTACCGTGGTTTATCGATGGTGTACAGCAAATTAAAGACAAACATCTTGTGAATCCAGCCAATATTTCCGATTTTTTAAGTGTTTTACAGCGAAAACACAATATAGCATTATATTAGCTTACTACAATAGCCTACCACACAACCGCATTCATTCATCAAGGCACGTTAGCGATAGCAATAGGCACGTTAGCGTTAGCGAATAAACCAGCAAAATATATTAATTTTCACTAACCTTCATAAACCTTCCTCAGATGACAGTCCTATAACATCAGGTTATACATACACTTATGTTTTGTTCGAAAATGTGCAAATTTAGAGCTGAAATCAGTGGTTTGTAAGTCGCTCTGGATAAGAGCGTCTGCTAAATGACTTAAATGTAATGTAATGTTATCCATTATGCTAACGTAGCATCTTTTTCCCAGAATGTGCGGATATTTCTATTAGACTCTCACCTATTCTGACCAAATAGCTATTCATAAACATTACAAAAAAATACATGTTGTATAGGAAACGATAGATTCATTAGTTCTTAATGCAATCGCAGTGTTAGAATTCTAAAAATATCTTCATTAAGACATAAGGCTTACGTTATGGCGAGAGATGCCCAAAACATGGGCGCAAAACTACTAGTACACAGTTCGACAGATATATGTAATAGCATCACAAAATGGGTCCTACTTTTGGTGATCTTCCATCAGAATGTTGTACAAGGGGTCCTTTGTCCAGAACCGTCTTTGTTTGGTATTAGAACGTCGTTTTTCCCTCTTGAATTAGCAAGTACACTGGCCAAGTGGCGCGAAGCTATCCTTCCTGAACATATGCAGACAAAGCAACACGCCTAACGTCCCGAAAAAATTTAAATAATCTAATAAAACTATATTGAAAAAAACATACTTTACGATGATATTGTGACATGTATCAAATAAAATCAAAGCCGGAGATAGTATTCGCCTATAACGACAGCTTTTCAGAAGGCAATTACAGGTCCCTCCACGCGCCTTCCAGAAAACCGAAAATGGAGGACACGTCATTCCAAGAGGATTCATTCCATCTCAGACCAAGATAATCAACTCATTTCTTCTCTCGCTTCCTCTTGACATCTAGGGGAAGGTGTATGACGTGCACGTATAGTCATACGTATCATGCCCATTTATAGGCAGGTCCTTGAACAGAGCATCGAATTCAGACTTTCCACTTCCTGGTCAGAAAGTGTGCTGCCAAATGAGTTCTGTTTTACCCACAGACAAAATTCAAACGGTTTTAGAAACTAGAGAGTGTTTTCTATCCAATAGTAATAATAATATGCATATTGTACGAGCAAGAATTGAGTACGAGGCCGTTTAAATTGGGCACGAATTTCCCCCAAAGTGAAAACAGCGCCCTCTGTCCTCAACAGGTTAATAGCTGGACTCTCCACCGATCCCTTATACTTTTGCAGGAAAATGAAATATGTTCGTACCTCAAGTTCTGTGAGGTGGGAGAAAATTCCTTTGTCCTGAAAGTTTACCCTCTGTCTAATACTGTTGGGCCATGAGGAGATTCTCAGGAATTTACGGCATCTCTCTGTGATCACCGCATGGGTTGTGGTAGGAAAGGGAGAGGCAGGGAGAGGGGGATGGGGTTTGCAGTATCCAAGCAGGCAACATCATGACATAGTGTATATACTATATATTATGCTTATCAGTGATTTTTTTTAATTTTAAATAATTTCATCTTGAAAATACAATATCGCTCTACCATATCAAATTGAACCCTATTAATTATTCAAAACAACGATCACTGTGACGTAACTATTGCGAGAATCGCTTATGTATCTCTGGTTTCTGCAAGACTTGTATCAAGTTTCAGGGAAGACCCAGATGCAGCATCGGCCTCCACCACGAACTGGCGGGACGGGTCAGGATGAACTAAGATGGGAGCTGTGGTGAAACGATGTTTGAGATCCCGGTCAGCAGCTGGAGACCACGTGAACGGAACCTTGGGAGAGGTGAGTGCAGACAGGAGGGAAAACAGGGTGCTGTAACCCCGGATGGTGATTCAAATTGTGGCGATAAAATGTGGCGATAAAATTTGGGCGAATCCCAGGGAGCGTTGCAGCTGCACCCTGGACGTAGGATCCATCTGTACACTCCCTGCGGTGATGATGTAACCCAGGAAAGGTGATGATGAAGACCCTTATGATCCCTACTACATTCTTGTGAACACCACTGACACCCATCTCTAAAAGGACCTGGTTGATGAATCCTATGATATCCCCTATCACGTAACCGTCGGATTTTAGCAGACGAACATCTGGCAATAGCACACTTGATAACCTGGATGAGGATAAAGAAAAATAACCACTACACCCACTATTGGAAGTATCATGCTCACCAAAAAACTTCCCCATGTACAGAATGTGGCAGACAACAACATGACTAGGTCTAAATCATCTGGATTGTAATC
This sequence comes from Salvelinus sp. IW2-2015, assembly GCF_002910315.2. Lineage (NCBI taxonomy): Eukaryota > Metazoa > Chordata > Actinopteri > Salmoniformes > Salmonidae > Salvelinus > Salvelinus sp. IW2-2015. The sequence goes on from NW_019942846.1 coordinate 124,655, forward strand.
ATGATATTTAGCGCCCTCAGTCCTGATCTTTTGGATTAAGTCAGTTATTTCGACAGAATTATCAGGAATGTAAGTACAGCCTTCAGCACCAATAACAGCACATGTACCCCCTTGTGCGTACAGAAGATAATCAAGGGCCAAACGATTTTGCATCGCCACAGTCCGAATAGCAACCATCTCAGCAGTAATTAACTCAAGACTCTCGGCTGTACTATTAGCTAGGATTTCCAAAGAGTTAGCCGTATTAATAACTTCCCATGTTATTTTAGAAATACCATAAAGAATCTCTGTTTCCATAATGACACATTTATGACGGTGTGAAAAAGGAGAGTTCACAGAATGTCTTACATGGGGTACTACATATTGCAAATAACATGACCCTTGCCACAACTTTGGTAACCAGGAATAGGCATAAAATAAAGTAAGTCCCATTAGGAAATAAAGTAAGTCCCAATGGTATGATAGGACTATCATACCATTATTGATGATATTACCATTCCACAACCTTAGTACCGTCACAGGCAGATAGATCTGTTGTCTGATCACGCTTACTCTGTCCTACTTTGACAAACGCATCCTGGTGCAGTTGAGACAAGTTCCAAGAGAGTGACCTATTAAAACATAACCACCCAATAGGGGCATGTGTAATAACTAGGTAAGGTGGTCGCTGATCAGTGTCATTGGTAATCTCAAATGAAGGAAGGTACCTATCACTCCAGGATGTCAGCTCCACCCCCTAACTCATCCACATGTTGTTGAATGGACACACATCCAGGAGTATCAGACCTCCTCCAGCACCTATCTGCAGAACTAGGTACTCTTGCATGTTGATACTCAACATTCTCACCCTAATTAGTACCAATAATCGTCTTATACCAATTAACATCTCTCCACATACCCAACATTTCACTCTGGTTAAAAGGAATAGCCCCTAATGGAATACCTGCCCTTGGTGTGAATGGTGCATATGTACAAACTCAACAACTACGTACTTTGATTGACTACTGTGGCATATTGTAGAGAGAGAGCTAGAAACGTATTGACGCCCGCGTGTCCCTCATCCAGCTGATGCATCTCTGTGTTGGAAATGGAAACACCACCCCACATCCTGTATTAGGAGGAAACTCACAAGGAAAATAATTTCAAACATCTTTCAGTTGTCTGCAAGATAATAATATTCAATCGTTCTATTGTCAAGGTAATCATTCAGAAAGTCCTTTAAAAGTGTCCAGCTCTACCACACTGGTATCAGTCCCACATAAATAATTATTAGAAATTATATTCTGACAAAAATACAGAGAATGTCTAACTCCGGTAGTGAGGAATTCTTCTTCCGATCCACTGGTTGATACGGACTTCTCTAATGAACACTTCACCGGTGATCTTGTATCGTTTCAGGTACAGTCCTTGGGTCAAGGGACAAGGACTTCAGACAATATCATAACCTGTAACGAAGGAAACAAAAAGGTGAAAGTAACATGTCCTGGTTTCAAGGGAAATTGATATTTCACATAGGAAAATCTAAGTAATCTAATATTTCACCTTTTTGTTTCCCGATTTTCAGGAAAAAGTTGGACATTTCACCTAGATATCCCTTATATGATGACTGCGGTGTACAACATAGAAGCTTATCAGGTTCTGATCATCTTACTGTGCTTCTTCATCCGAGATTGGCCCCTGATTGCTAATCAATCAGTTCTTTATTCTCCGGGCTCCGCTTTGTCATCAAAATGGACAACCTTGCAATGAGTGACATGTATCCACCGTGATTTTCCATGGACTTTCACTGCTGACCTCGTTATGAATAAAACTTAATAAGGACCTTCCCATTTTGGTCCTAATGTGTTGGTTACATATTACCATCACCCACTGTCCTGGTACTACGTCATGTCTCCCCTCGGGAGGTATTCCCCACGCCTCTTTTACTTGTCTTTCTGCTTCCCCTGCTGCATTAGACAGTTGTATGCAATAATTAAGCATTGTGTCACTCATAAAGTGAACGTCTGCTTTTCTCAAATCTAACGTGCCTGTCACTATCACATTGTCCATTGTAGTAACTGCCCAGCCTACCTTCCTCACAACCCCCTCCACAATGCTTGAACCGTTTGRGTATAAGATAAACTCAGGGTTTTCCAACGAATTACTCTTATAAACCCATCAGAGAACTGATCCAAAACCAACTCACAATAGTCGTGTTCAAGTAATGTGGTATCTGGAGGAAGCATCAGAGTAGCTGGATTACATGGTGTACCACGTTGTATGATGATGTTAGGAGCCTCCAACATCATCAACCATTTGTTCCAACGAGCAGCTGTGACCTCTGCAGCTCGATTCATTGTCAAAAGAGTATGAAGAACATGTCGGCAGAATCTTTAACCACTACTTTAGTAGCGTCCATAGCTTCCTTGCTAATGGGATATTGTTTCGTGCAAGGTGGGGCAACACCTGTCAAGCATACCGGTTCCATATTTAAAATTCCACACTCATTTTTCTTCATAGTCCAAATAGGATAGTTCTGAACTGTAGAGCCCTGCAGGTGTCTAATTTGCCACATCACCTTCCCTTCAATGTAGAGTCAAGTTGCATAATAACATCAAGGCCTTAAATAGGTTGTTCAAATGAGCCTATCCACACCTCATGCATCAATCTTCATTGGACCAATAGAAATTGATAATGATGTCGCCGTAGTTTTGTCTCTCCCAGTAATTAGAAATCATCATGTATGGATTGCATCAGCTGATGAGTGATTACACTCAATTCCTCCAAAAATGGGGCATCTTCATCTTCCATGTCAGGTAACCCACTGTGTCTAACCACCCTCCGCTCTAAACCTTTCTTCAAGTTCAACAAACGGTTCCTTCGGTTTTTGAACACATTTGGTTCTCTCCCCCAATTGGTGGTTGCATTGGTCTGACCCTTAAGGAAAACATGTATGGCTCTCCATCCATCGGCCACATCTTGCTCTTCACCACCCACAACTATATAAACCTTTTCTTCAAGTACACCATGTTCACGGTTGTTCAAAACAAAGGCTAATAACTGTAACCCATCATAAGGATGTAGATTGGAGAGTTTCTTAGAACGCTTCAAATGGTCCCACATTTTCATACACACATCTCGTGGATGTTTCAACGTTTTTGACCATTCATCCAACTGTTTTGGAGATGCTTATTTATGTGTGATTGCTGTCATAGGAGGTTTGTCTTTACTACCTTTTACAGCCTGTGTTCTGGTTGGCCTAAGACATCCTTTGTCACCGCTATCAGAATCTGTTGACTCAAAGCCAGGCAATGCTGACCAGATGCTTGAAACCCGATATTCCTTGCGCAACTCAGCCTGACGGTAGATTGAGGGAACAAAGGGTCCACAGGTGGGGGTTAAGTCTGTTTTTACGACCCTTGCCTGTAATTGTTGAATTTATTCTTTCAAGGTTTTTATCTGTTCAACAAGAGCCCTTAAACTTTCCTTATCTCTCTTCAATGTCCTGTCATGATTCTCCAGAAATAATTTCTCATCCCATTTTCTTACTTTGGCTAAAACAGTTAAAGACCATCTTGTTTTTGTCAACGAGTTAGACATTCTCTGTATTTATCGCCAAGCTTTTTGTATATCAGACAGATTCCATATTCCATCTTTGTCAACAATGACAGAATATTTCTTTATTATCTCTTGCCTATACTTCTCTACAGTGAATTAAAAATATTTTTCATGCTCACATCTGAAGGAGCTGTTCCGCCCTTTTCCAGAGTGCTTTTCTCAGTTACCGGTCAAAAGTTTTAGAACACCTACTCATTCAAGGGTTTTTCTTTATTTTTTACTCATTACTACATTGCAGAATAATAGTGAAGACATTAAAACTATGAAATAACACATATGGAATCATGTAGAAAGAAAAGAATAGCCACCTTTTGCCTTGATGACAGCTTTGCACACTCTTGGCATTCTCTCAACCAGCTTCATGTGGTAGTCACCTGGAATATATTTCAATTAACTGGTGTGCCTTCTTAAAAGTTAATTTGTGGAATTTCTTTCCTTTATGCATTTGAACAAGGTAGGGGTGGTAAACAGAAGATAGCCCTATTTGGTAAAAGACCAAGTCCATATTATGGCAAGAACAGCTCAAATAAGCAAAGAGAAACGACAGTCCATCATTACTTTAAGACATGAAGGTCAGTCAATGAGGAAAATTTCAACAACTTTGACAGTTTCTTCAAGTGCAGTCGCAAAAATCTTCAAGCACTATGATGAAACTGGCTCTCGTAAGGACCGCCACAGGAATGGAAGACCCAGAGTTACCTCTGCTGCAGAGGATAAGTTCATTAGAGTTACCAGCCTCAGAAATTGCAGGGGTGTGGACAATGCAAATAGTCTGGGTGGCCATTTGATTAGCTGTTCAGGAATCTTATGGCTTGGGGGTAGAAGCAGTTAAGAAGCTTTTTGGACCTAAACGTGGCACTCCAGTACCGCTTGCCATGCGGTAGCAGAGAGAACAGTCTATGACTAGGGTGGCTGGAGTCTTTGGCAATTTTTTGGGCCTTCCTCTGACACCGCCTGGTATAGAGGTCCTGGATGGCATGAAGCTTGGCCCCAGTGATGTACTGGGCCGTTCGCCTACCCTTTGTAGTGCCTTGCAGTCGGCATGTAGGCATAAATGTAAATGCATAAATGCTTCAAAAGAAAAATAGGCCTTATTCCTAAAATAAAATCCCAACTCCAGCTTAAATTCTTTTTGTAAATTGTTGAGTATGCAATTTAAAAGAGAGGCCGTCATCAATAAAAATGCCAAGGTATTTATGAGGTTACAGCCTCAATCTCATTGCCCTGAAAGGTAGTAATAGGTGAAAGGTTCAGGGGTCTATTTTTTTGCTTTAGAAAACACAATTAATTTAGTTTGGTCAGCATTGAGGATAAGCTTCAATTGAGAGAAGGTATGTTGAACAGTATAAAAAGCAGTTTGCAAGTTCTGGAAAACCTTTGTGAGAGATGAGGCACAACAATAAGTAACAGTATCATCAGCACAAAAGTGAAGTTGCGCATTTTGCATATTTTTGACTAAATTATTTATATAACTAGTGAGTAAGAGGGTACCAAGTACAGAGCCCTGGGGCACATCATTACAGACAGACAATTTAACAGACATCAAATTGAGTGTACAGAGTTCTGTCCGACAGATAGTTAGCAAACCATGCAACTGCATACTCTGAAAGACCTACGCTCGACAATCTCTGCCTCAGTATAGCATGATCAACTGTATCAAAAGCCTTAGCGAGATCAATAAAAAGTGAGACAGAGTGCTGTTTTTTGTCTAGGGCTTCAGTGATATCATTTAAAACCTTCATGACTGCTGTAATTGTGCTATACTTCTTCCTGAAGCCCAATTGGTACATTGATAAAATATAGTTAGAATAGAAAAAATATTTTAGCTGTTCACTAACAAGGATTTCAAGTATTTTCACCAGGGGTGACATCTTTGAGTTTGGCCTATAATTATTTAAAAGAGTTGGATCTCCCCCTTTTAAATGTGGTTAAACAAATGCCGATTTCCAGATCCTTGGAATTTAATTACATTCAAGGGTTAGATTGAATGGATATGTAAATGGTTCAGCTAGGAAATCAGCTGCCAGGACCTGCAGGCTTCCTCTGATCTAAGGATTTCAGGGCTTTATGTACCTCCTGCACTGAGAATGGCAAAAATATAAACGTTTGACCAGCTCTCACTGGTTCATCCACACAGGGTTGTACAGAGACAGAGGATACTGAATCAAACAGCCTACCAGATGATACAAAGTGCTCATTGAAACAATGCACATGACGGTAATTCACATGCGGTAATCTATTAACATTACTGTTACCAGACATAGACTTACTAGCCTTCCAAAACTTTCTAGGGTCATTCAGGTTATCAGTGGTAACAGACATAAAATATTCAGACTTGGCCTTCCAGAGAAGAGAAGAACACTTGTTTCGTAGCTGCCTAAAAAAGCCTAAAAAAATCAGAACATGATTTCCTTGCATTAGCCCAGGCTAGATTACATTGTGAATAAATCTAATGTTATTTGTCACTTGCACTGAATACATCAACCCCTTGACAATGCAGTTCAAGAAATAGAGTTAAGAAAATATTTACGAAATCAATTGAAGTAAAAAATAAAAAAATAAAAAATATCCAAAAGTAACACAAGAAATTGACATAACACATAACGTGGCTATATACAGGGAGTACCGAGTCAAGGTGCGGGGTACAGGTTAGTCGTCAAAGTGACTATGCATAGATAATAAACAGCGAGTAGCAGCAGTTTGTAGAGACAAAGGTGGGGGGGGTCAATATAAATAGTCCGGGTGGCCATTTGATTAATTGTTCAGCAGTCTTATGGCTTGGGGGTAGAAGCTGACAATGTTGGCCTTCTCATCCATATACACTTTACGTGTATGCTCCTCCTGCAGATGACGCAACTGTTCCTGTAGATTCTGAGATTATGCGACCGCTTCATCTGGTCCTCCCAAGAAGCTGTAGTAAGAGAAATATGAAACATCCTAATGGCATGACATGACTCCGGACCTCATTGAAGACCGAATGTCAGCCCCAGGGCAAAATGAGTTTGACACCCCTGTCAGGAGATAGAGGTCCTGAAAGTCAAACAATGTTAGAATTTCTTGAAAAGAAAATGTCAAAATTAAATCTGTAATTTTTTACCTTTTCTTCATATTAGTCAAACTATTTGAATTTGGTGGAGCGATTTCCACATAGTGAATCTTTAACTTTCAACACAGGGGGTTGGTGGCACCTTAATTGGGGAGGACAGGCTCGTGGTAATGGCTGAAGCAGAATGTGTGGAACGGTTTCAAATATATCAAACACATGGTTTCCACCCACCGCCAAACATCAACTTGAATGGGAATGTCTGTTCTATTATCTGTATTTCTATGACTTCAATAGTTTTTCTAAAACCAATGGCAGGGTGGATTTATTTGTGAAATCAACCAAAAATGTCAACCTGTCATTGGACATCACTCCATGAAGCATCTTTGTACACGCCACCCAAAATATTGTTGGGGACAACATTTCTGCAAGGCTCATGTGACATTTATAAATTATACTGTATTCATCGACAATCACCTTAAGACAAATATATTTGGGATGAAATGCTAGTGCCTGGAAATACAATTAAAAGTTTGGTACTGATAGTCTTGCCATAGATTTTCAAGACGATTTAAGTCAAAACTGTAACTATGCCACTCGGGAATATTCAATGTCATCATGGTAAGAAACTCCAGTGTAGATTTGGCTTTGAGTTGCGGGGACAGGGGGCTGGGATTAAAAATAMAAATATTGGACAATACACACATCACGACAAGCGACACCACAACACTACATAAAGAGAGACCTAAGACAACAACATAGCATGGCAGCAACACATGACAACACAGCATGGTAGTAACACCACATGACAACAACTATCTGACTCTTTGTAAACTGGAAACCACACACCCTGAGGCTGCATTCATTGTAGCTGGGGATTTTAACAAGGCTAATCTYAAAACAAAACTCCCTAAATTCTATCAGCATATCGATTGTGCTACCAGGGCTGGTAAAACCTTGGATCATTGTTATACTAACTTCCGCGACGCATATAAGGCCCTCCCCCGCTCTCCTTTCGGAAAAGCTGACCACGACTCCATTTTGTTGKTTCCAGCCTACAAACAGAAACTAAAACAACAATCTCCCTCGCTCAGGTCTGTTCAACGCTGGTCCGACCAATCTGATTCCACGCTTCAAGACTGCTTCGATCACGCGGATTGGAATATGTTCCGCATTGCGTCCAACAACAACATTGACGAATACGCTGATTCAGTGAGCGAGTTCATTAGAAAGTGCATTGACGATGTCGTACCCACAGCAACGATTAAAACATTCCCAAACCAGAAACCGTGGATTGARGGCAGCATTCGCGTGAAACTGAAAGCGCGAACCAACGACAATAGCTGTTCAGTGCGACGTGACAGCTCAGCACTTTAACACCACCTAGTACCGCCCTAGCAACTCATCATGCTAAGCTTCGAAGCTACCTGTGGGTCTCGACCCACGCCGCTGTGTCAACTGGTGTCTTGGACTTCCTGACGGGGCCCGCCCCCAGGTGGTGAGGGTAAGGTACAAACATCTCCACCCCGCTGATCCTCAACACTGGGGCCCCACAAGGGTTGCGTTCTGAGCCCTCTCCTGTATCTCCCTGTTTCACCACGACTGCGTGGCCATGCCGACGTCCAACTCAAATCATCAAGTTTGCGACCGACACTATAGTGGTAGGCTTGATTACCAACAAACGGACGGACGGCCTACAGGGAGGAGGTGAGGGCCTCGGATTGGTGGTGTCAGGAAAATAACCTCACACTCAACGTCAACAAAACAAAGGAGATGATTGTGGACTTCAGGAAACAGCAAGCAGGGGAGCACCCCCCTATCCACATCAACAGGACAGTAGTGGAGAAGGTGGAAAAGTTTTAAGTTCACTCGGTGTACACATCACGGACAAACTGAATTGGTCCACCCACAAAGGACAGCGTTGTGAAGAAGGCGCAGCAGCGCCAACCTCAGGAGGCTGAAAGAATTTCGGCTCTGCTCACCAAAAGCACTCACAAACTTCTACAGATGCAGCAATCGAGAGGCTCCTGTCGGGCTGTATCACCGCTTGGTACGGAACTGCTTCCGCCCACAACCGTAAGGTAGATGAGGTCTGCAACAACGCATCACCGGGGGCCAAAACTACCTGCCCTCCAGGACACTAACACCACCCGATGTGCACAGGAAGGCCATAAAGATCATCAAGGCACAACAACCACCCGAGCCACTGCCTGTTCACCCCGCTATCATCCAGAAGGCGAGGTCAGTACAGGTGCATCAAAGCAGGGACCGAGAGACTGAAAAACAGCTTCTATCTCAAGGCATCAGTTAAACAGCCCACCACTAACATTTAGTGGCCGCTGCCAACATACTGACGTCAACTCCATGCACTTTAATAATGGAGAATTGATGGAAATTATGTAAAAATGTATCACTAGCTACTTTAAACAATGCCACTATATATAATGTTTACATACCCTACATTACTCATTTCATATGTAATATGTATATACTGTACTCTATACATCTACTGCATCTTGCCATCTTTATGTAATACATGTATCACTAGCCACTTTAAACTATGCCACTTTATGTTTACATACCCCTAATGCGGGATCATTACTCCATCTCATATGTAATATGACTAGTAACCATATACCATCTTATTGCATGCTGCCTGAGTCCTTCTGTAGTACATTCCTACGTCTATCATATATCTTATGTACATATTCTTTATCCCTTTACACTTGTGTGTATATAAGGTAGTAGTTGGTGGAATTGTTAGGGTTAGATTACTTGTTGTTATTACTGCATTGTCGGAACTA